>NW_027497722.1:0-126842 GCF_021521415.1 Bidens hawaiensis | reverse complement strand
AATCGGACGACCAATATCATATGATTCCCCGGTTCATATCTATTGCCACAATCTATATCGAACTAACGTTAACATTTTTAACAAACTACCGAATAAAATAAAAGTACCATGAGTACCAAGGTTACAAACCTTGCCATCATCAGGAATAGTTAATGCGGTTAAAAGCAATGAGTAACCCGTAAAAACCCCAATCTCAATTGTTTTTTTTCGCACCAAGAAGTTTCAACAACATCCCAATCATCTTACCCGCGTCGGGTGCGGTACCAAAGTAAGCCCTGGAAATCAAGAAATCATTAAAGTGCATGCATGTATTCACAACCCATGTTCATAAAGTTGTTTTTGTTCAGCAAAAACATGACGGTTACTCTGGATGTGAAGCGGTGATAGCTCGTATTTCCTTCAACGGTTAGGGTTCGCAAGGTTAGACGTTAGTCTCCAGATGTACTGCATATAAATTTCAAGAAATTAAAGTGAGTTTATGCATATTGAAGCAAACTTAGGAACTATGAACTTACATCGTATAAGTCATCTTTTTGAAGTAAGCCATGCGGTTTAGTTCTTAATTCTGGGGCCATAGACTATGTGTTTGGCTGTTTGCAAATTGTAAGTGAAATTTTTGAAGGAGAAGAAGTCTATTTATAGAATTATGGCCATGAGCCCATCTTTTTTATGGTATTTTTTATATTTCAACAAATTCATCTTCATTTGGTATGTTTTTAGGGCGGATTTGATTAACAAAATTTAAACATCCCTTATATTTTAAGGTATAAGGTATTTTTATATCCCTTATATTTGTTAACTGTTTAAATTTAAATATCATATATGTCAACATCCTAACATTATCCCCTTAATTTATGTTTGTTCGTTTTGATAACAAACATACAAATATAAGCGAACGATCAATGAACAAACAAATATAAATGGACAAATTTAATTGAGCTACTTGTTAAAAACTAGACTAAATTATATGAGCCTAATAAGGTTAAATGGATATATTTAACGAACAGAGTTTAAGAAACATAAATGTGGTAACGAGACATATATGCTCATGTTTACCTACGCAGTTAATGCGAAAAAAATATCGGATATCGGTCAAGAACTAATATATGAGATATCGTTTTTCGCGGTGAGATATCGGTGGGATATCGGTAATCTTAATATCATGTATAAATATAATAATTATATATATTTTATATGCATATGATGTTAATATTATCTTTTTATGTATAAATTTATAAATTGAAGGACCAAAATTTAAATTAGTGAGATGAGAGGGTTTATTGTTATAATACACAAATTGATTTCACAACCTTTTATGTAAATAAGGGAAAGAGAGAGGGGTTAAATGCCAAAATACTTAAAACTTATTCAAATCTAATAACCTACTGCAACCACTCTCTTTCATTCTTCTTCTTTCTCCGGCGCCGCCCTTTCATTCTTCATCGTTTCCCGGCACCGGGAATTTCCGTCAGAAATCATTATGAGGTAGATATCTAGTCGCAAAGTACAACCTTGTATCGGAAATCGTAGTTGTACCAACAAAACCATGTAAGTAAAAACATACAAATGGCCCCAACCGAGAAACACGGTGACATAAACCGATATAATTTTGCAAAATATCAGCGAATATATCGGTCAATATCGCCGTTAATATCGAGACCGATATTATTACCGATATATTTTGCACCGATATGTTACTAGAGTTCCGATAACCGATATATCAGCGATATATCGCCGATATTAACTGCATATTCTTGTCATTCTACAATTCTTACATGATATGTGCAATCATACCAATCAACATATTCGAGCACATTCTTACAATACACAAATATAATAAAAACTAGATTTTATCCCCCGTATTACGGAGGTTGTTTTACATTATTCGTTTTTAATATATATATATATATTTATATATATATATATTTAGATTTTAATTTTATTTATTGTAAGAAATTTAATAATTAATATACTTGAGGTTTAATGATAAAATGGTTTCACAAATAAATGATATGTTATAATCTGGTTTAAAAGACTATCTAGGTTTGGTGATACCCATTACCCGTTTATTTTCTTTATATATAAAATTGTTTCTTAATTATAAATAATATCTTTTTTAAATAAAAATAGGATATTAAATTTAGTATATCCTTATTTTTTTAGGATTTTCATATTAAATATTTGATGAGATTAATTTTAATATAATGAGATGTTATACCCGTTTAAGAGCTATATGAGTTTGGTGAGACCTTTACCAGTGAGTTCGGATCATAATGCGTGAGAAGCCTTCATTTACAAATAAAATGATGGTGTTTGTAGAGAATTGTTGTTGTTTACATTTTTTCGTTTTTTAATATTTATTTTTTGGATTTTAATTTTCTTTATTGTAAGAAAGTTAATAATATACTTAGGGTTTGATGATGAAATGGTTTCATAAATAAATGATATGTTATAAACCCGTTTAAAAAAGCTATCTAGATTTGGTGACCCATGACCCGCTTATGTTTTTTACTATAAAAATTGTTTATTAATTATAAATAATATCATTTTTCTTTTTAAAATTGGATATTAAATTTTTAGTATATCCCTATTTTATAGGATTTTTATATCAAATAATTGGTAAGATTAATTTTTCATTTAATGAGATGTTATATACCCGTTTAAGAGCTATCTGGTTTTGGTAAGACCCCATACCCATGAATTTGGGTTAAATCAATGAGAGACCTCTATTTAAAAATCAAGCAATCTGGTGGCTTCCATAAAAGAGGGAAGCCACCACATCGCGACACATTGGATTTTAGGGGTTTCATTTATATATATTATAGATACTTGCAAATAAACACTTGACAAAATAGCAAAGCTAGTCATTTATGTTTTAATGTTTTGTCATTGGTTTTCCTTTTGCTAAAGAAATGATAGAAAGAATAATCTATTTGAAGAAATGATAGAAAAAATAATCTATTTTTTCAAATCCCCGTTAGTTTTATCTCGTTAACTAAGGGTAGTAATAATTAGGAGGTAGTAATATCTTTAATATTTGTCGGTGCATTTTGGTGTGTCAGTAGTTCATAGGTTTATTGTTAGTCTTGTCTGTAAACAATTGGTTTTGGTTTATGTTTTTGTGTTTGACGAATAGGATATTAGGCGAACTTGTGGGTTAAGCGTAGTATAATAAACATATCTTCGACCAAGTGTTAGGTTGACAGTGTGAAGTGCTTGTGATATATTGAAAGATACCGAGATATTATTCAATACAAAGTAATCTTTTGGTTTAATCGTTGTCTATTGTTCTTGTTTACACTAATACTCACTAATTAATTCACCAAGGGTATTCCGCACCCTTAGAGTTTATGATATCTCCTGTAGCGATCCATTCAAGGGACCTATAATTGGTATCAGAGCGTTAAGCTCTTAATTGTGTTGTTCGGGAGTATTACACGAGCATTATAACTTGAAAAACGGATTTTTCACGAGTTTTACGTTCAGAAAATACTCAAATATATCTTCTTCCACCAAACATCCCTACCAAACCATACACTTAAAAACATAGCCTAAAATCGAAAAATCAATTTTCCTAGCCATCATAGCAAAGTTGTCCCTAGGGTTTCTCATAGGCCAAGCGAATTTACGAGTTAAGCGGACTTGTAACCCCCAATGAAGTTGACTAAGCGAAGTTGACTTGGTGAAGTTGACTAGGCGAAATTGACCTGAGTGTTTGACTAGGCGAAACACTAAGACTCAGGCGAAGTTATAAACTGTTTAAATCTTAAAATTAACAAACATCACTTAAATATAATAATGACTTCTATTAATATATCAAATCTGGTTAAAATGGAAGTATAGTCAGGTTCCACAACTAAAGCACCAAAATTATTAAGAGGTATTGACTTTGTTCAATGGAAAAGAAAGATTCGAACAATACATTAAGTTGCAAGATGCCAAAAATATGGGTATGCATAGAAGGCGGTTGCATACCACCTACTGCCACTTTTGTAGGAAGGGAACAAATCAAGAAGATGACCAGACGAAAATGTACGAAGTAAAGAACAAAGCCTTAGCTGCCATAACTATGGCGTTGCGCCCAACAAATTCTCCATACCTTTAAAAAATACAAAACCGCAAGAGATATGTGGGACGCTTTGGAAAGTAGATATTAGGGAAATGTTTCAATAAGAAATTCAAAGAAAAAATTGCTAAAACTCAATTTATAGTGTTCATATACACGAAAAATGAGGCATTGGATGACATTATCACTCGTGACTCTCATCTCATGACTGAACTTAATAACTTTGAAATTAAGTCGGAAGAGATTGAGATAGTTGAAAAACTTCTGGGTGCACTTCCACCAAAGTGAGAAATGTACTGTAATGATCAAAGATGATAAGGATTTCGAGAAGTTTGAGTTGGAAGATATTGTTAACAGACTTAGAGGATATGAGATGAACATGAAGAGAATGGAAGTAGTTTCTGATCATGTTCAAGATCCTTCAATGTATGGGGCCAATATGTCTTCAAATTCTAACTCTAGGTCTGCTGCATATTATACTGGAAGTGGTGGACTTGATAGTAATAGTCCGCAAGTAGTGATGAATTCGGATGGGGATATCTGCTTTGTGGCTGGAGGGGTACTACAACCAAGAGTCAAGTAAGCTCAAGTGGATCAATAGGTAGTCCTTAGAGTATACACTACTCATCGATGCCAATGAGTGTGAAGTCAGCTGAACAACAATTTTCCTTATATGCATCTTTCATAGCACCTTATGAGAAGTATATTAGAGGAAAGATTATAGATCCATCAACTTTAGATGAAGACTACGATCAGATAGATGCAAATGACTTGTAAGAGATGGATTTACAATGGCAAATGGCTATGATTGTACGGAGAGTGAGGAGGTTTATGAAGAGGACTGGTAGAAAGTTTGTGGGAAAAAGCTAGGTTTTAACAAATCTAAAGTGCGCTGCTATAACTGTCAGAGGAATAGGCACTTTGCTCGTGAATGCACAAATGAACAAGTTGAGAGAAGTTCAAACGAACCAGATAATTAGTATGCTGGAAGAAATGAAGTAAAATCTATAATATCTCAATAGAATGGGGAGTATAATTGGAATTTGAAAGTTGAAGAAGTAAATGAGCAAGCTAATGTGGTGAAGTTGGATTTTGAAAGGAAGATGGTAGCTCTCTCAATGGAAGTGATCAAGCCTACATGGTGGAACTAAGTGATCTGCTATCTGAGGTAAGTCAATTGGCAAATCAGAACAATGAATTAAGAAAATAGATAAACGATATAAAAGAAAACAACCATTATATAAGAGAGAAAGAAAATAAGTATGTCAAAATGACTGTAGGCTCCTGGACGGATCGTACACGGGACGTCGCTAACAACGCAGGTGCAGAATCCCTGCGTGGGTAGATACGAGTGTAGAGTATGTAGAGATCGAACACGAAAGCAATAAACCAACCACGTTATATTGATAACAAACACGTGACCCGAGGTCACAGTTACAGACTATGACACGTACACGTTCACTGAACAACTGAAACAAACCCTAAATCGACCAACTGTGTAAACTGTTCGCTGAACAGTATATAAACACCAGGCGAAGTTGTCAATAACTTCGCTGATTCAACAAGTTCGCCATAGCGAACTTGTTGACAACTTCGCGTTTTACATAAATAATCATAATCAAAACATAATTACATTACAGACTCGATTACAAATGCTAGACTATGAACTACTGACACACATGTACCAACAGACTCCCCCTTGGCAGTAGCTTCATATCTTGATCTTCAAATCTTGAGTCTTGTAATCTTTCATCTCTACGCGTGCGCCCCTTCTCTAACACATACCGACACCACCCGTTGATATTTCCTAGCTTGATCCTTCCAAGCAGGAATGTAGAAGATCTTTTTCTCGTTGAGCACCTTCAGATCAGCCTTCGATAGATTAACAAGATGCATCGGGTCGTAAACCCGAAGTACTTCTTGTTCATCCTCATCTTCCATTACCGCCTCAGCTGTCTCACAATCCACGTACCACCATTTTAGATCTTTGAGCACGTCCTTGGGCATGAACTTCATCGGTACTTCTTTAAGGCACCGGATCGGTTTGTATTTCATAACCATCCAAGGTTTTCCATCAACTCTCAGACCTCAATCCTTGTCTTCGACAAGTTTTCCCTTCTGTGGTTTCAGTAGCTCAAACTTTTTATCTTTAACACACTCTTTCCACACGATCTTCGCAATAATTCTAGCCATGTTGTCTTCGCTTCTGTTTATCAATCCCAATCTGGCTAAATCTTTTACTTCACATTCTGGCAGTGTGTTTAGAGATCTCAACTTTCTCTGGAAGTACTGAATGCCATCGTACCTCTTGATCACAAAGAGCCGCAGCTGCTCGTCGTATAACCAGCAGATAATACCTTTCTTGGCTTCCGCGTATCCCTTAATATTGTAACTTTTTCTGAACATCTTAGGGACCGCCGGCTTCTTCGTCTTTACGAACCAGTGGGCACAACCTTCCTTCCATTTCGGTTGTTCCTCCCACTCAGCATCTTCCTCAGCATTCTCATCACCCAAACCTGTTCCGTCAACCTCCGGAATCTCATGTTCCACGGAGTTATCAACAATCTCACTTTCTTCTAATACGTTTTCAACCGTAATCTGTTCTCCAATCCTCTCAATCTCATCCACTGGCAGCACATCATCTTCCATCATAAACTCATCATCCTCCTCATCCAACTCTTTCAATGCATCTATCACGTCTTCAACGTCAGCATCATCATCAACTGCTACAACATCGTCACCAGCTGCATTTGTAGACTCCCCCTCAGTTGTGGAAGCCCCAAGAGCCTGAGAGGTTCTTGGCAGCTCACCACCTGCACCTGCTGGTGCATTGGGATCATCGTCATGATCTTCTCTTCGTTTCGTCCTCAACTCATCACCCCTACACGTCTTCTCCCCCTGAGATGCCAAGAATGCCTTGAAGGCATCTATTATTTTACCGTGTTCCACCAGGAGGGCTGCTTGTAGTCGATTGGATTCCACTAGGCTCTGAATGGTCTTTGTCTGATCAGCAACAATCCGCTCTAGTGAAGTAATCCTCTCGGAATCTGAAGTAGGCATTGGAGTTGGCGGGACATCAGCAGAAGTGACCGCAGGTGGTACACTTGGTAACCCTGCAGTAGAAGTGATGGTCGACTCCACAAACCGTGCAACTACCACCGGTGGATTAAGCGGTTGTGGTGGTAGAGACACAACTGTTGGTGCCAACGTCTCGACCGTTGTAACCTGTGCTGTAGTAGGAACAAGAGACATACCAGACAAGGCAGGTGGAGCAAAACGTACCAGCCTTGAAGATTCTCCAGCTCCCGAACCTATACCTCTCTGTTCTCTTCTTGAACGTCTAAGCACAATCTGCACTGCCTCCTCTTCATCAACTTCTTCCTCATCCTCGTTTTCCGTTCTCGGTCTCTTTCCCGTAGTCCGTTCCCGAGACACCATAAGTCTTCTCGCCTCAGCAAACGTCTCGTCTAGATCAGAGTCAGCTACCGAAGTAACTGCTCTAGTAACATCTACGAACTGAGGACCCGAGACATCCATATCAAACACACCATGTACGCCAAAGGCAGCATTAAGGTCAACGTCTTCAGCAGTAGACACAGCGTGAGATACAGTAGCTGGCACAGCAGCAGAGGCAACAGTAGAAACCACAGGCGCAGCTGATACAGCATGAGGTGCTGCCGCCTGATGTGGTTGGGGGTCTCTGAACTCGTCCCCTCCTGCAGGAACATACTCCGGGTTGATGAGATACCCGAATAAAGGAGTATGCCTTGGACGCAGCTCAGGCTTGCTTCGAGTGCTCGAGGTGCGGCACTGAGCAAAGATACGTTTCGTCACGCATTCTACGTATCTTATTGGGCGTCTCTGTGGCAGCGACGGAGCGACATGATTTAAAATCATCTGTAGGAAACGAGGATACATAGTGAATCGCTCGCGCGCCACAGCCCTTCGCTGACGATCAATCTCGTAAAATATTAGCTGACTGAATGAATATCTGCGGTTGTAAGTCAGCGCTATCATGGCCGACTGCATCGTCGCGCCCATCCCGTCTGTTCCTGCCTTCCTGCCGGACATGCATACAATTAACACATGCATCAGGAAGCGCCACTGATCTAGCAGAAATCCTTTCCTCCTCTGCGAGTCCCCCAGCGGACCCGAATAACCCATCCTCAAATAAGCTCCATCCCGGAAAGGAGCTACGAACTCCGTTGGGTCATCTCTAGTTTCTTCACCGAACTGCAGAGCCAACCGTATGTCCTCCGAGGAAAACTGTATGTTGTGACCATTTACGGTTGCTCGCATCACCGGAGGCTCAGGCCTGCAATCGTAGTACACTGTCTGCCAAAAGTCTTCAATGTTAGGCAGAGAAATAGGCAGTGTATTTGTTAGCGCGTGAAAGACTCTTGATCGCAGGAGAAACGTGATAATCTCCCTGTAGTCTTTGACGCCTCGTGCGTCTGGATCTAACGTGATGTACTGGTTATGGGCTGGAAAGAATTGTCGTTGCTCATCACCATCATCACCACCAGCTCCTCCAATAGCAGCCATATCTGCACCAAACAAAACAAGTTAGACAGTGTGTAAGCAGCTCACAAGTTCGCTAAGTACCACGAGGGAAGTTGTGATTAAACCTGTACAGGCGAACTTATAGGTGAGGCGAAGTTGGGAACAACTTCGCTTCAACTATAATTGCGACTAAAAATTGTTAAGTAAAAATGGTATAGGCGAAGTTGATGTTAACTTCGCTGAATCACAACATCGCCAAAGGCGAACTTGAGTTCAAGGCGAAGTTACGGATAACTTCGCCACAGGCGAATTTAAGCTTCAAGGCGAAGTTACGGATAACTTCGCCACAGGCGAAATTAATCTCCTGGCGAAGTTGTGGATAACGGCGACTGAATCTGAAACGGCGACTGTTCAGATTCAAGGCTTAGATCCGATGTTTTCGGACCGATTTGACGATCCATCAGTGAATAACAGCATGGATTAATGATATTGAGACGTGAAGGACGTCCATGAACACGTAACACAAGGGTGAAAATCATGGTTTTGAAGGTTCGACGACCCGAGGTCTCGAACCGGGTAAAATTATAACGAACGGGTATGTTTGGGAATGATATTAACAACACATACCGTGAATAAACACTCGAAACAGAAATCAAGGATCGAAAACGAATGGAACAAGATCGCCGGAAAAATTGATTATAAGTTATAAGTTCGCCGGAATTTTTTGAAAATAATGATACTGTTACAGTATCAAAAACCTTATATAGGATAGAGTTGGGTCAGGCGAAGTTACGCTTAACTTCGTCTAGGCGAAGTTAAGCACAACTTCGCCGAATTCAACAACTTCGCCCGTAATTTCAAAATCAGCCCTTTAAGTTTGAATAATCTTGCACTTAACATTAGAAGTTTCCAAAAAGAATTAAACAAAAAGATCATGTCCAAGTAACCAGTTTTACAATAACACAACTACAAAAATAGAAAAACTTATAAAAATTTTAACGAATTAAGGGATCAAATTTCAGTCTAGTCAGGGACCACTACGTTTTAGAAAAGATCCTAACAGGAATTATACTAACTATGTGACTGTCACTTGGATCCGTGTTTAGCTGTATTATGACATAGAGAAACAGGTTGTAAGCATGTAAATAACTTAAATGGTTTTCATTGTTTCTGTGATACGGATTAAGGTTCAGTTAAGCTCAAAATTTAAGTAGACAACAACTCAGAGATAATGATGTCTTCTATCTATTCTCAAAGCGTATTTGGCTATACCCAAGTCACCCCGAGTTGACTTCGACCCATAGTGTCTGATTAACTTGTATATACTCGTTGACTGCTTCCCGTTCTCTTCTTACTCCAGACATGAGAAGTCTTGATTGTTACTATGTCTCATAAGTACTAAAGATATACACACATTTTTTTTTTTTTTTTAAAGCAATCATTCTTATTGACTTCGGAGTATTAAACTACTGCAAGTCCCGAATCTGGATCACTGCAGTGTCTTGAAATGCTTTCTTCACGGGAATCAGATCACTCACGGGCTTGTGTATGACTGGGTAGTCGCTTTTCTGCCTATCATACGGAAAGATATGTGTGAAGACATTCAAAACTCTTAAGGAGTTTCCACGTAAATTCAAGTAGTTTAAGTTAGTATCACATACACTTTTACGCACCATAAAAATTACCACGACATACAATGACTGTTCTAAAGCCTTTTAAGCCTAATAACTTCACTAGTTAAGAACACACAGTCAGTATATATATCATTTTCCAAGGTTGGATCAATTTTCTGTTAAACACAGCAAAGAACTTCTTACGAAGTAGTAGACTTGAAAAGTAATTTCATTTCCCTAAAAAATTTTGATTTCAATCGCCCCGATCACGTCAAAGTCGTCAGATAAACGGCTATCCTGAAGATCCAATGGATCAACTGGACCGACCACATACAAGTATGTGTCCTTCTTACTAAGAATGACCGACTAATTTTCAGCAACTGAAAGAACACACGTCATAACTGCCCCGGTCACTTTCAGTCTTCCGGTTAATGGCTATCCTCATTCTCTAAGTTGAAACGAGGACCAAAACATATCCTAGGATATGTCCATCAAACTGAGGTAACCGACTAATTTTAAGCAATAATGACACATATTTTTTTTTTTTTTTTTTTTTTTAAATAAACACAAAGGCATGGTTACTCGGGATTGATCATCCCGTTCAGCTCAATTAGGTTTTGAAATCTAGATTTATCAAACGCTTTTGTAAACAAGTCAGCAAAATTTTCAAGTGTATCAACCTTTTCGATCTTGATCAGTTTCTTCTCAGCACAATCCCGTATGAAGTGATGACGAATGTCAATATGCTTAGTTTTACTGTGCTTCACGGGATTGTTAATTACTGAGATAGCGGCAGTGTTATCAATTAAAATAGGAGTGAGTAAGAAATTCAGACCATAGTCGCGTAATTGTTGCTGAATCCACAAAACCTGAGAGCAGCAGTTGGATGCTGCCATGTATTCAGCTTCGCATGTTGAAATAGCAACTGATGTCTGTTTCTTGCACTGCCAGGAAACTAATCTTCCTCCAAGAAACTGACAGCCTCCCGTCGTTGACTTCCGACTCTGATTGCATCCACCATAATCAGAATCTGTATACGCCACCAGTTCAACGTCTCCTCCCTTTGGGTACCACAACCCCAGCTTCGGCTTGCCCTTGAGATACCGTAGTATCCTCTTTGCACCTTTCAAATGAGATTCTTTCGGATTTGCCTGAAAACGTGCACAAAGACAAACAGCAAACATTATATCAGGCCTAGAAGCAGTTAAATACATTAATGAACCTATTATCGCCCGATACAGAGTTGGGTCCACATCTGCGTCACCATCTGATTCAGCACCCAATTTGTGATTGACGCAGATGGGAGTATCATATGGAGAACTGTCCTCCATCTTGAATCTTTTCAGCACATCATGAACGTACTTCGTTTGATGAATGAACATCCCGTCCTTCTTCTGATCAACCTGCAATCCTAGAAAGAAAGTTAGTTCACCCATAGCACTCATCTCGAATCGTTTCTTCATGACAGCTTCAAAATCCTGACACATGGATACTCTTGATGCAGCAAAAATGATATCATCCACGTAGACTTGAACCAGTAGGAAGTCACATCCTTCTCTCTTCACAAACAACGTACTGTCAATCAATCCCCTTTCAAAACCATTTTCCAGCAAGTAGTCCGATAACGTTGAATACCAGGCACGAGGTGCCTGATGTAACCCATATAACGCCTTGCTTAACCTGTATACATGATCAGGAAAGTCTGGGTCAGGAAAACCCGGAGGTTGCTCAACATACACAACCTCATCAACTTTCCCGTTTAGAAACGCGCTCTTCACATCCAACTGAAATACCTTCATCTTTTTAAATGCAGCAAACGCCAAAAACAATCGAATCGCTTCTAACCGGGCGACAGGAGCAAACACCTCATTGTAATCAATACCCTCTTGCTGATTAAAACCTTTAACAACCAGCCTCGCCTTATTTCTTACGATAATTCCCTTATCATCTCTCTTACACTTGAACACCCATTTTGTGCCTATAGCATGCACATTTCTTGGTTTTTCAACCAAGGTCCAAACTTCCATTTTCTCGAACTGAGCCAACTCTTCTTGCATGGCCTCGACCCACGAGCTGTCCTTTAAAGCCATTTGATAATTCTTTGGTTCAATTTGGCTTATAAAGCAGGAGTACAAACATTCGTTCAGTATACCCGTTTCTTTTATGCTTGTATAAACACAGGTGTGCTCATTCAAGCTACTTCTGGTTTGTACACCGGAGGACACTTCACCTATAATATTCTCCAATGGGTGATCTTTGTGAATTCTCGTGGTCGGAACAGCACCGACATGCAAATTATCTTCCAAATTTGAAGAGATCTCATCAATGGTTGTTTCTGGCTGAGAGTGAAAAGGATTAATAAATTCATCTTCAGTTGAGGCCGCAGGGGTATTGATAGGGTTTGATGTGGAAGGTTGAGATTTCTCAAACATCTGATGTTGCAATAGGTTCTCTTCCTCATCAAGCATCATCTTCGACACAGCTCTTTCGTCTTCTTCAGAAATTTCCAAATCAGGTACGTTAAACGACTTAAAAAGTTTAACATAGTCGAAAAGCTCAGCAGGTCCATTGCTTGGTTTTGGCGGTTGGTAACTAGTAATGTCAGTGTTACAAACCACCTCCACCTTGCAAGTCGACGTATTGAAGACCCGTCTGTTGGGTGTCCCAACAACATAACCGACTAGGATTCCCTCATCGGCTACTTCACCAAATTTCGAATTAGTCTTCAAAATCGAACAAGGAGACCCAAATGGTTCAAGACCGCACAAGTTGGGCTTCCTTCCGTGCATAAGCTCATAACAAGTTTTTCCAAGTCTCTTAACGGTTAGCACCCTATTCAGAACATAGCAGGCTGTAGCAACTGCTTCAGCCCAAAACATCACAGGAAGCTTCGAGTCTGCCAGCATAGTTCTGGCTCCTTCAATTAACGTTCGGTTCTTCCTTTCAGCCACTCCATTCTGTTGTGGAGTATACGGAGCGCTGTATTGATGCTCAATTCCCTTCTGAAGACAGAAGATTTCCATTTCAAAGTTCTTGAACTCTGTCCCATTGTCGCTTCTGATGAATTTAACTGATTTACTCATGACGTTCTCAACTTTTGTAATGAGATTCTTCACCATCTGAGTCGTCTCGTCTTTCGTTTTCAGAAAATACACCCACGAGTATCGCGAGTAGTCATCAGTTATCACCAAGCAGTAAGAGGTACCGCCTAGACTTTGTACATTCACGGGACCGAAGAGATCCATATGAAGTAGTTCTAGAGTACCGGCAATTGAGTTAATTTTCTTGGTGAGATGGGATTTCTTGTGTTGTTTTCCCTTCTTGCAGGCTATGCATTTGTCTTCAAAGTTAAAACTTTTTAAGGGAACGCCCATCACAAGCCCATTCTTGACAATGAAGTTCATCTTCCGAAGATGAATATGTCCCATTCTCATGTGCCACAATTCTGATTCTGATTCGCTTGCTTTTGTCATTAAACAAGATTCTCCGGTGGCCATTTCAGTAGACCTCATGTCCATCACATATGTATTCGTTTCACGTGGAGCTTTCATTACTATCCAATCGTCTGGTATTTGAAAACCAGGCTTCAATACGATCGCTTCATTTTTCGTGAAATGGACAGTGTAATCTTTATCACAAATCTGCGACACACTCAGCAGATTATGCTTTAACTCCTCCACAAAGTTTACATTTTCAAGTGTCATTCTCCCATTCGACACAGTTCCTCTACCGGTAATCCTTCCACCGCTTTCACCAGCAAAACTAACTCTAGCTCCCTGAACAGGTTTTAAGTCTTGCAACAAGTGTTTGTTGCCTGTCATGTGCCTGGAACAGCCGCTATCTACAATCCAAAGATTGTTGGCAGCCCTGTTCAACTGTTCCTGCACAATAAAACAAAGAGTTAGAATCTTGGGACCCAAGACCAATTGGTCTTGGATCGATACGTCCCGTACCCTGGCTTTCTCAAGTTAGCATCAGGATAATTTCTGTAAGTCCTGTTAGGGAATCTCCCTGCAGATTGAGTGTAATGCCTTCCAAACCTTTGAGAATTGAAAGTGTTATATCTTGTGGTTTGGTTGTAAAACTGAGGTTTGTTTTTATGAAAACTTGAATTCGATACCTTTTGGCATTTTTTAAAGTTTTCATTTTTAGCAGTAGCAAAATGACGCGTATACTCAGTTTTATTTTGCTTCACATCTCTAAATCTCGGTTTCAAAGGGCAATCTGCAACTAGATGTCCTAACTTGTTACATCTAAAGCAACATCGACTCTCCATTTTCTTGTCAAATGTTGGTTTGGATGTAGAGGCAGTGTTACCAGCCGTTTGTCTCACATAAGGTGGGACGTACGGATTGAGTGGAGAACTCTTTTTAGAAACTTTATTTTTATCTCCATCGGTGGGTAAACCTACCTTCTCTTTTGTCTGACCAGATTCGGACAACTTATCCGAATCCGATGAGACAGGACTTGAAACAGAAATATTCACACTAGAAACAGGCGAACTCGTTTCGCCACAGCTAACACTTGGTTCTACACTTGTAATCTTGATAGGAGTTGTCTGAGGAACCTCGAAATCAACAGATTTCTGAACACTTGGATTATAAGTATAGTTGTGGTTAAAGGGTGGTGGAACTTCGTGATAACCGATTCCTCCCCTCTTTGCAGAGGTACCTTGATCACTCACGAGGTGATCAAGGATTGCCGAGGAATTCCTGAACTGCTCAAGTTTGCGGTTCAGTTCCACCACCTTTACCTGGTGGTCAGCAATCTGTTTATCCCGATCAGCAATCACTTTAGTTTTTTTCTCCAAAACTTCATAACTAAGATCAATTATTTCAATTTTCTCAGCAAGTTTAAGCTTTAAGCTTTGAATGTCTTTTTCACATGCTTTTATTTTAATTTTATAACTTGTTTCTCTTGCTTTTGTAAAATGGTGATCTTCTTTAATAGTTTTAAAGTCAGCATCTAAACGGACGTACTGATCAGTCATAGTTGTTAGTTGCTCAGACAAATTTTCACAATTAGTACAGATATTCTTATTACATACCTCAGAGCGAGTGTCCTTGTTATCTACCATGAAAGCTGTTTCTTCTTCAGTAGCTTTCTCAGTTCCATCAACCTTCTCACATTCTTTAACTTCAGCCTCAGCCATGTTTGCTTGCTCACCAGAACCACTTGAATGCAGGTTCCAGTTGTACTCACCTGCTTCTCTGGTCAACATGGCGTTAATCTCTCTGTTAACTCCAGAATGTTGTGTAGGCCGACCTTGTCCTCGTTCTACCCTCTCATTTCTGCATTCCTTGGCAAAGTGCCCGTACTGTTGACAATTATAGCACCTTACCTTGGATTTGTCGAACCCGGGCCGACCACCAACAAACTTTCTCCCAGTTTTGTTCATAAACCGTTTCACACGCCTCACAATCATTGCCATTTGCCATTGCAAATCCATCTCCTCCAGATCATCAGCATCGATCTGGTCGTAATCCTCATCTAGTACAGCAGGGTCCACAATCTTCCCCTGGATGTAGTTTTCGTAGGAAGCAATAAATGATGCATAGACTGCAAACTGCTCTTCAGCAGATTTTACACTCATAGGCATCTTGGAATAATTATTGCTTGAGGCATTAGCAGAAAAACTACTTGTGGATGCTTGAGGCTTTGAAGTACTTGATCCTCCAGCAACGAAACATACATCACCATTCGAGTTTACAGAAACGTTTCCTTCATGAGACGAGTCAGAACCTGACTCCCCTTTAGAGTAATAAGCAGCAGATTCAGGCCTCGAACTTGAGCCTGAGTTAACCTTTGCACCATACATACCAGGGTCTTGTATCTGATCTGTAGGTGTTTCTTTTCGAACCATATTAAGCTCATAAGTTCTGAGCTTGTTTACTGCCGTTTCAAGATCATAATTTGGAAAGTCTCTGTCTTCCCTCATAAGAACGGTGTACATTTCCCACTTCGGTGGGAGAGCATCGAGAAGCTTTTCAACGATCTCTTCTTCTCGGTAAGCAATCGAATAATTGCTAAGCTCTGTCATTAGATGATAGTATCTGGTGATAATATCATCCAGTGATTCGTTCTTCAAAAATTTGAAGACGGAGAACTGGGTCTTCAAAAGTTTTACCTTCGATGCACGGATACCCACATTCCCCTCGAATCTATTTTCAAGAGCATCCCAAAGCTCTCTTGCAGAAGTGTACTTTCGGAACGTATGGAGAACTTCTTGAGGAAGTGCCATTGTTATAGCTGCATGGGCCTTACTCTCAGCCTCATACATTTTCTTTTCTTTGTCCTCCATTTTGCTGTACTTCTTAACTACGTCACGGCCTTCGTGTTGCATAGTTGGAGGGATATATCCATCCTGGATGCACACCCACATTTTGGCATCCTGGTATTTGATGTATTGGATGAATCTGTCCTTCCATGCCACGAAGTCAGTTCCTTTCATCAGCCTCGGGGCCTTAGTGGCAGACCCCGCTTCTACTTCCATCTTGACCAAATCGGAGATGTTAATCGACGACATCCTTGCGAAAACCTGAAAAACCTGAAAATAATAAAAAAAAATATTAAAACAGCTCAGTAGGCGAAGTTAAGAATAACTTCGCTTGAAAGTTAACTTCGCTGAAAAGAGAACTTCGCTGAGCCTCAAATTCGCTTGACCTGGCGAAGTTAAAAATAACTTCGCTTAGAATGAGCGAACTTAGGGGTTAAGCGAACTTGGGTGGGAAGCGAAGTTGCGGATAACTTCGCTAAGGCGAACTTATGAGGTAAGCGAAGTTGTGGTTAACTTCGCTAATCCTTATATCTTTGCCGAAAACCCTAATTCCAGTGACGGCAACTTCGCCTGAAGAATGGTAACTTCGCCCGAAGAACGATAACTTCGCCCGATGAACAAGGAAACTGTTCAGATCTGTTTTCGTCGATCCAGCCGATTCCAATCAATGCAATGGCTTGAAAATGACTGTCAAGCACGAGCAAAACACAATCCCAACAAAAACACGTCCCGCGAATAGGTCAAACGAGACGTTTTCTACACCCGCGTGAAATCCCGAACCTCACAATCGAGCCGATGGCTCTGATACCAATTGTAGGCTCCTGGACGGATCGTACACGGGACGTCGCTAACAACGCAGGTGCGGAATCCCTGCGTGGGTAGATACGAGTGTAGAGTATGTAGAGATCGAACACGAAAGCAATAAACCAACCACGTTATATTGATAACAAACACGTGACCCGAGGTCACAGTTACAGACTATGACACGAACACGTTCACTGAACAACTGAAACAAACCCTAAATCGACCAACTGTGTAAACTGTTCGCTGAACAGTATATAAACACGACAACTTCGCCACAGGCGAAGTTGTCAATAACTTCGCTGATTCAACAAGTTCGCCATAGCGAACTTGTTGACAACTTCGCGTTTTACATAAATAATCATAATCAAAACATAATTACATTACAGACTCGATTACAAATGCTAGACTATGAACTACTGACACACATGTACCAACAATGACTAAAAGCTATGAAAAAGACTTAAATAGATTAAAAGCAACACTTGGTGAAAAAGTCAAAGTTATTGACCTCTCTTATGAAGTGGTTGAAGAAAAGACTAAGATTATCTCTTCAAAAGATAAGGAAATAGCTGGTTTTCAAGTAAAAATAGTAGAGTTAAATAGAAAATTTGAGCAATTTAGAAACTCTTCTATTGTCTTGAATCATGCCTTTAGCTCCTTAAGGTCTTCAACATATAAGGAGGGACTTGGTTACACGAAAGTCCCCCTCCTTATAATAATAATTCTACAAACAAAACTATGGAAGAGCTCAACATTAATCAGCTTTGTCCTTTTCCCGATCCAGCAGTTGTTCAAAACTTGAACAACACATCAAGTACAATGAACCTACCCAAGTTCACCACACCTGATCTAGGAAACATATCTAAGACGAAGTTATATAACTTCTCTTAAACAGACCAGGTGAAGTTATGTAACTTCGCCTCACCTGTTGCGCATATTAGAAATCAAGCAAAAGTGAACACTTTCACACCGATTAAGTTTGTGAAAGGAAGCATGATGTAATGACGAGGCTGGAACATTGTCTAAAGAATCAAACATTGAATTTACAAAAAGAAAAAACTGGTTTAAATCCATTCGTAACTCCATATGTTAAACAATCTTACACGGTTCCTGCCTCATCATCTTCAAAAAATAACTCAAG
Source organism: Bidens hawaiensis (assembly GCF_021521415.1). Lineage (NCBI taxonomy): Eukaryota > Viridiplantae > Streptophyta > Magnoliopsida > Asterales > Asteraceae > Bidens > Bidens hawaiensis. The sequence goes on along the minus strand of NW_027497722.1, from coordinate 108,438 downwards.
TGAGGTGAGTCAGTTAATCAGAGCTGATCCGCTGGAAAACAGGTCATGCTTTAAGTGTCATCTTAAGGGTCACATTGTGAGCATCTGTCTCTTAAATAAAGGAAAACATATGGAAGGGAAAGTAACGATTTTACCGAGGCCACAAACTTCAAAACAAAACACGAATTCTAACCAAAATTAAACTAGTAATCTTAACTAGAGATCGGGGTTTGGTCCACGATTTCAAAGGAAACGACTAAGAATTTTCACATGTTTTCAAAGGGTTAATCAATTAAGAAATGATTTCAACTATAATAGGCCTCAGAGATGTTTCCATACTATCAGTGTTCCTTTCCATAGATATCCCAAGTCACAGGGAATGCCTAACGGTTATAAACAGCATTTGGCATAGTTTGAAAGATCTAAACGACCCAACACCTCAATGGCTTGGTTCCCTCATACTAATTAAGTTTCTTTCTTATGCAGGAACAGTCAGCAAGAGCTGCAAAGAACAAGTGAGTTGTAGACAATGGCTGCTCTAGGCACATGACAAGCAACAAAGACTTGTTGAAAGAATGGAAAAGTATACAACGAGGACGCCTTAGCTTTGCTGGTGAAGACGGTGGCAGAATCATAGGGATTGGTACTGTTACAAATGGGAAAATTAAGTTGGTGAAAGTAAATTATGTTGAAGAGTTAAAGCATAATCTCATGAGCGTCTCTCAAGTTTCTGACAGAACTACTCCATGCACTTTACCAATGAAGAAGCCTTGGTCTTGTATCCAGGATGTAAAATACCTGAGAAGTGGATACTGATGAGAGCTTCTACAGAAAAGAATACTTATGTGATGTATATGAAATCAGCTATAACATCAAATGAAGAATCTTGTTTGCTCTAATAAGCATCAAAGTCGGAGTCTGAATTATGGCATAGACGCATGGGACACATTCATATAAGGAAAATGAACTATAGTGTCAAGAATGAACTGGTGTTGGGCATACCGTTGAAAAGTTTTGGATTCGAATATAAGTGTATTTCTTTCAAGAAAGTAAAGCAACATAAGAAATCACATCTGGCTAAGTTGGTGAATTTAATTATCAATCCATTAGATCTACTTCACATGGATATGTTTGGACCTATAAATGGAAAAAGTCTTAGGGGGGGGGGGGGTATCTTACTGTCGGTGATCACTGACGATTATTCCCGCTACTCATGGATGCATTTTCTTGCAACCAAAGAACAGACAGTGAAAATGGTGATAAACTTGATCACTAAAGTTGAGAATATTTTTGGGGGAAAGTAAAGTGCATTCGAAGTGACAATGGAACTGAATTCAAGAATTCTCAAATGGAAATCTTCTGTTTGCAGAAGGGATAGAGCATCAATTCAGTGCATAGTTTACTCCACTACAGATTATAGTTGCAGAAAGGAAGCATAGGACTCTAATTGAAGCAACTAGAACCATGTTGGCAGATTCCAAACTGCCTGTCATGTTCTGGGCAAAGGCTGTTGCCACAGCCTGTTATATCCTTAATATAGTTCTTATTGTTAAAAGGCTTAATAAAACATGTTACGAGTTATTGCATAAGAGAAAGCTGAATCTGAAAGGATTTGAGCCTCTCGGACCCCTTGCACAATTTCAAAGAAATATTCAAACTTTGGTGAAGTGGCTGACGAAGGGTTCTTCGTTGGCCATGTGGTTGGTTCACCAAATAAATGTGTTTTTTTATATTTTAACTAACAAGGTAGAAGTGGTTTGCAATACTGACATCACTAGCTATTCTACTCCTCTACCTTGTTTGGGATTGAAGGGGCCTTTGATTATTATAAATTATTTAAATCCTTTAACATACCTTACTTTTTTGATGCAGTTTTAGAAGAAAGGTTGGCAACTCAGATGATGTATGATAAAGAAGAAGTTGTGACCCCAATTTCATCAAGTACCTCAAGTATTAATGTTGATAAGCCAAGTACCTCGAATGCCGAAGTTGGAAACAGTTAGGAGTTTTACAATCCTTTCCATGATCAGACAGGTTCAGAAGAGATTGATACTACCCTGTGTGAAGATCTAGTGGTTAATCTATTCTCGAATTTGAAAGTTCTTAAAGATCACCCAATCAAAAATGTCATTTGAAATTTGAATGAGGAGGTACAAGCAAGAAGAAGCATTGCAGAGAATGTGTGCATGTATGTAGAAATGCAAGAGACTAGTATCATCGATGAGTGTCTTTACTCATGTTTCATCAGTTAAGTTGAACCCCAAAACTATATATTAGATGGCTCTAAAAGAAAGGCTCCAGGGTTGAAGCAATGCAAGAGGAGCTGACTAAGTTTAAGAAGATGGATGTGTGGACACTAGGAAAGAAATCGAGTGATGTTTATGTCATAGGAACCAAGTGGGTGTTCAATTGCAAGAAAGACGACAAAGGAGTGATTATCAGGAGTAAGGCATGATTAGTTGTCAAAGGTTTTAGTCAGCAAGAATTTATTGACTACAACAAGGTATTTGCATTAGTAGAACTCTTGGAAGGAATATGGTTGTTTCTAGAATTTGCGGCATTCAAGGATCTTAAGGTGTTCCAACTGGATGTGAAGAGTGTATTCCCGAATGGAAAAGTTGACGAATTGGTGTATGTCGAGCAACCACCAGGGTTTACAGATCCAAACTATCCAGTTCATGTTTATCGGTTGAGTAAAGCGTTATATGGTCTCCATCAGGCACCTCGGGCTTGGTACGAAACATTATCAGAATATCTTCCGGAGGATGGTTTCGTTAAAGGAAAGATCGACAACACATTGTTCGTCAAATTGCACAAAAGAGATTTTCTACTGGTTCAGGTGTATATGGATGATATAATCTTTGGGGTATCAAAGGTTGAAATGTGAAAAGATTTTGAGCAGGTCGTCAAGAAGGAATTTTAAATGAGCGCAATCGGGGAGTTGACATTCTTTCTAGGGTTACAAATAGATCAGAAGGATAGTGGTATGTTCATCCATCAGACTAAGTGTGTCCATGACATGCTTGAAAAATTTAACATAGAGGATAGTGCACCGTATGGCACTACTACTTGATTTTAACAAGGAGGACCTGATACAGAAAGCACTGATGATATTGATCCGACTTTATACCACTCCATGATAGGTTTTTTTTATGTATTTAGCTGCTTCTAGACATGATATTGCGCTTGCGTAGTTTTTAGGCAAATCCAAAGGAGTTACACTTGAAAGTAGTAGGATTTTGCGGTACATGAAAGGGAAACCGAAGTTAGGTCTCTAGTATCCTAAAGGAAGAGAACCGGATGTCACACCCCAACCAAAGGCGGAAATGCCGGGGCGTGATCCGATTGCTCACAGCTTGAAGATACTATCATATATAAAAGGTGACAATATCTAATTAATTATTTTATTGAAAGAATACACACAATATCCAAATATAACAAACAATTTAAATACATGAACGTAAGCTCAAATAATGATTTTCTTGTTTATATCCTAAGGTCTTGTCTAAGTGTCTAACTTCAATCTTCAATACAAAGCAACCTGCATATGCGTAGAAAATAAAAAAAGTTTGTCAACAACACATGTTGAGTGAAATGATCACCAGATTTTGACACAACAACAGTATATATATGATAGATAAATGATAACTTACTGTTAAATACGCAAACCAATCCATGTGGTAATAATCAATCAAACCTTAACAAACCATATACACAACAAAGACTTGCTTGTGTGCCAATGAATCGTTGCCAAGCGAATCGGGCCTTGATTACGATGACTAAAATTGTGGTTTACCTTTGGCAAGCGAATCGGGATCCGGTTACGAAGACGGTCTTATGATCATACTAATGAGCACCCTATACAAGGGAATACATTGGACCTCTCCGAATGTGAATAAGCAAATAATTAAACAAGTAGCAATTAGCAAATAGCATTTAATTGATATTCACAGAATGATTATGTTTGCGATTTTGTGTATAATATATGATATAAAATATGAATAAGTATGCATATTTCCCCAAAACGTTTGAGAACAGTATTTAAAAATGGAAATGATAAAACTCACCTTAGATTAATGACAAGCGATTAATAAATGCGATTAATAAATGCGATTAAACGAGCTAACGAATAAGCGAGTCATCCACCACACGTTAAATGTTATAATCAATCAGAATATGAATATTTGATATATGACAATATAAATAAAAACGAACTCGTGGCCGCTGGAATCAATCCAAACGGACGTTTAGAATTCAAGTTATGTTATATTTAAGATTTAAGCGAGCTGGTACTGACAAGAATCCGAACAGTGAGTTGGAAGTCGGGTTTTTGTCAGTAGCCTTAAAATTTTGTTACGAGAATAAAAGTCTTCTAGACCGTACGTTGAATCCGAACAAAAGTATGAGAAAACGTAAAGTCAAACTTGTTGGCTATTTTGCCCTTTAACGAGTTTTAAACGAATTGACCAGTCAACACCCTTCAACCACAGAAATTGATTGAAGTTTATTGACTAGGGAATATAGATTTCTATGTTTACAACTTACCCGAAAAGTGAAAGAATCAATAGATACTATGAGTCAAAGGTTCATACGCATGTAAAGTCAAACGAACAATCTTGTATCTTCAACAAATAAGCTAAAACCAAAGAAGATGAAGCATAGCAGAGGTAGGTGACGGCTGAGATTAGTATATTAGGGTATGCGGAAGTTTGTGGCAGAGATTATGAGGATTTTTTATATAGAAAACACTAAAACGAACCATATTTAGTAAATTCATTCGTTTAGGAAACCTAATATGTATTTAATGACTAAATCAATGAAATAAGTTCTAGATTTCGTACATGATCAGTAATTTATGAATATGGACTTGTAATTTATCCCATGGAGCCACGCAACGGGGGTGTTGATGGTGCCCACGCCGAGCTCCGGCCACCTAGGGGTAGATTTTCATAATTTGACAGTTTTGGTCCTTGTGGTTTGAAAATTGGTTAAATATTGAACTTTTTACGCATAAAACAAGGAGTGAACATCTTGTGGATTGTAAAGGTAATAAAATGAACATTAGAACTTAAATACTTATAAATATTTGATTTTTGATTAATAATAAAGATCCAAAATATTCCGGGTCTGGTTAATCGTAAACGAAAACTGTTTTTGGAGAATCCGAGATGTTGCAGTCTCCCATACTTTAGGGAGTTTTGTCCCGAAATTAAGAAAAACCAAAACATTATCGTTTTAAAAACAATTTAAACTTTTAAAGAAAACATCATAACATAGAACTTTTAATAACCGAAGCAATGCTCCAAATGACAATCCGATAATAACACTTATATATAGGATGTACCAGTGGTGTATCCACCATGTCCTTATCATCTTATCATTTGTACCGTTACCCAAGCTACCTTAGGTTCTAAATCATGACACATAATTGCACGTAATATGATTTCCATAAGAGGACTTGAATAAATATGTTCTGGACCGTAATTACTCTTATCGTCGTCGGATGGTCCGCATAACTTGTTTAATTATATGGGTTATAAAATATTGAAAATCATCATTTTGAAATAAACAAACGTTTTGATAACTTTAAATATAAATTCAAAGATAATTATTAAATATTCGATTTTGATTAATAAAACAATGTAAGTTCTAAAATATATTTTGCTTATTAAAGAAAATAGAATTTTGGAGATTGAAAAGAAACGGGTTTCTTAAAACAGACATTTGAAATGAATTATGATGATCGAGAATAAGGTAAGAGTGGAATATTATATAAAGTTAACCTTGATAGATAAAGGAACTTGATTCATGAGATGCTATGCGCAAATGTTTAATTTATAACAAATCTTTAAATAGTTAATAACATGTGGAATCTTTAAAGATCGTATTCATTAGGAACGAAATTCTTAAGATCAAGAGTATAAGTTTAAATGAAGATTTTTGGTGAGTCGAGTTTAGTTAATTTGAGAATTTATGAGATTAAAGAGAAGTTAATATAAAGTTTATAGCTTTTCAAGTTGTGATTTTTAGATGAGATTAATTAGATTTTATAATAAAATATTATAATAATTAGTAAATAATAATTGAAAGATTACCAAAAATGCAAAAATGTACGTATTCAAATAAATCGTTAATAGATTAAACTGGGAAGCGGATATTCCTGAACCACCAAGATAGTCTTATTCCAATTAAATCTTTAAAATTAGATAAAATATAAAGTGTGTAATTGAAGATATTAAATTAGATTAAATTGGAAATTCATGAATTTTTCTTTTTTCACAAAATCGTTATAAATATTAGGAAATATGTAAATTGAATTATTGATAATGGAAATTCAAGTAAATAACAAATTTTAAATTAATTGTGATACCAAAAATAAGATGTTAAGTATATAATAAAATAAGATAAATGCGAGGCTAGAAATGCATGAATCACCATGACTATTCTAACAACTACGAATTTATCATTTAGAACACTCAAGATTTTCAAGAAGTATCAAAAATCAAAGTAGGGGGTTGAAATATTTACGAACCTACGTTTAGTTTCAAACAACAAACTTAATCAATAAATAAAGTGAGTGATGGGTTTTAATGGAGATTCATCAAAAAGTCAATTTTTAAATAGTAAAAATTTAATTAATTGAATATTTAATTTAATAATGAAAATTAAATTTTGAATGATGAAAAATTTAGTTTAATATTAATAAAATTTATAATATTTGAATTTTAATAATAAGGACTTCTGAAATGGAAAGCAAGTTGTGAAAAGTAACATGAGGAATAATAAAATGTAATAAAATATTTATAGTTTAAAGTTGAGGTTAATGATTGAAATACACTTGATAACTTATAGTTTTGAGAATATGGAAATAAATGAGAAAAGATTATTTAAATAATATTTTAACGGATAGGAGTTAGTATAAGATTTCTTATTCGAGGTATTTTGGTTTTGTCGAGGTTGGCAATTGTTCGATTAACGGAATACAGCAGCAAACTCCTTGTCGATTCCAGTAGTCGAGCGGTGATCGTGAGAAGCAGATGAACGACATTGGTTATGATGATATATTCTTAGGGAAGACATTCTATGAGGACCAAAGATAAAACTTTATGAGATGAAGGGTAAGTTGTAGAAATGAGTCAATGTGAGTTAATAGAGAAGCGTAATAGAGTTGTGCTAGTGATGACTCGAGGACGAGTCGGAATCTAAAAGAATAATTTTTGAGATATTTAATTGAATAAACAATGTTTATAAATTTTTCCAAAAGTAAAAATGTTTTGGGATGGGCTTTCCATGGGCTTTCCATGGTAGCTCAAGAATCCAATTTAAATAACAAAACATATTCAATGAGTTGGCCTCCCATTAGCTTTCCATGGCAATTTGAATGGCCCAACTAAAATAACGAGTAACAAACAATTGAGTTGGTCAGCCCATGAGTGTATACATGGCATTTAACTGACGCAACAAATTAACGAATTACCAAATCAATAGAGTTGGTCAGACCATGAGTGTTACATGGCATTTAACTGACCCAACTAAATATCGAATCAATGAATCAAATAGTTTAAAAATAATTAAAACACAATTTTAGAAGTTATCCCGAATTTAGCCACGAACCACCGTGAATTCGGTTTTTATAAAGCGAGTGTAACCGTTTAGCCGGTTATGTTTACCACGCAACCGTTTAGCCGGTTACATGTACCACTTAAAGTTACGGTTGTATGACATTTGTCATACCCCCATGCTTCAAGGTGAAGGAGCAAAAACAAAGCATGGGAATTCTTAAGGAATTTTCCACAATAAAATGCAATCTACCAAAAATAAGAGGATTTAAAAATATTTTGAAAGTGAGGCGTAACCTCGGAGTTCGTGTGTGCGCGCAATAAATAAATAAATAAGATTCAATACAATAAAATAATTAATATAATTAAGATGTAAGCAATTAAATAGCACATAAGGCAGTTTAGATAAGCACATATAGGGTTCCTAACATATGTCTAGAACCATTTCTAACGACTTATCTTATAACCTTCAGCTCGATACCAATCTGTCACACCCCAACCAAAGGCGGAAATGCCGGAGCGTGATCCGATTGCTCACAGCTTAAAGATACTATCATACATAAAAGGTGACAATATCTAATTAATTATTTTATTGAAAGAATACACACAATACCCAAATGTAACAAACAATTTAAATACATGAACGTAAGCTCAAATAATGATTTTCTTGTTTATATCCTAAGGTCTTGTCTAAGTGTCCAACTTCAATCTTCAATACAAAGCAACCTGCATATGCGTAGAAAATAAAAAAAGTTTGTCAACAACACATGTTGAGTGAAATGATTCCCAGATTTTGACACAACAACAATATATATATATGATAGATAAATGATAACTTAATGTTAAATACGCAAACCAATCCATGTGGTAATAATCAATCAAACCTTAACAAACCATATACACAACAAAGACTTTCTTGTGTGCCAATGAATCGTTGCCAAGCGAATCGGGCCTTGATTACGATGACTAAAATTGTGGTTTACCTTTGTCAAGCGAATCGGGCTCCGGTTACTAAGACGGTCGTATGATCATACTAATGAGCACCCTATACAAGGGAATACGTTGTACCTCTCCGAATGCGAATAAGTAAACAATTAAACAAGTAGCAATTAGCAAATAACATTTAATTGATATTCACACAATGATTATGTTTGCGAGTTTGTGTATAATATATGACAGAAAATATGAATAAGTACGTATATGTCTCCAAAACGTTTGAAAACAGTATGTAAAAAGGGAAATGATCAAACTCATCTTAGATTAACGACAAGCGATTAATAAATGCGATTAAGCGAGCTAACGAATAAGCGAGTCGTCCACCACACGTTAAATGTTATAATCAATCAGAATATGAATCTTTGATATATGACAATATAAATAAAAACGAACTCATGGCCGCTGGAATCAATCCAAACGGACGTTTAGAATTCAAGTTATGTTATATTTAAGATTTAAGCGAGCTGGTACTGACCAGAATCCGAACAGTGAGTCGGAAGTCGGGTTTTTGTCAGTAGCCTTAAAATTTTATTACGAGAATAAAAGTCTTATGGACTGAACGTTGAATCCGAACAGAAGTATGAGAAAACGTAAAGTCAAACTTGTTGGCTATTTTGCCCTTTAATGAGTTTTAAACGAATTGACCAGTCAACACCCTTCAACCACAGAAATTGATTTAAGTTTATTTATTAGGGAATATAGATTTCTATGTTTACAACTTACCCAGAAAGTGAAAGAATCAATAGATACTATGAGTCAAAGGTCCATACGCATGCAAAGTCAAACGAACAATCTTGTTTCTTCAACAAATAAGCTAAAACCGAAGAAGATGAAGCATAGCAGAGGTAGGTGATGGCTGAGATTAGCATATTAGGGTATGCGGAAGTTTGTGGCAGAGATTATGAGGAATTTTATATAGAAAACACTAAAACAAACCATATTTAGTAAATTCATTCGTTTAGGAAACCTAATATGTATTTAATGACTAAATCAATGAAATAAGTTCTAGATTTCATGTATGATCAGGAATTTATGAATATGGACTTGTATTTTAGTTATAATCCTTTTCTTGGACCTTAATTCACTCGATTTATGCCTAAAATAAGCGATTTTATACCAAAAACAAAGAAGGAAACGAGATCAGACAACAAATCTACACAGACCGCCCATGGCGCTGCGCAACGGGGGTGTTATGGGGCCCACGCGGAGCTCCGGCCACCTAGGGTTAGATTTTCATAATTCGACAGTTTTGGTCTTTGTGGTTTGAAAATTGGTTAAATATTGAACTTTTTACGCATAAAACAAGGAGTGAACGTCTTCTGAATTGTAAAGGGTATAAAATGAACATGAACATTAGAACTTAATACTTATACATATTTGATTTTTGATTAATAATAAAGATCCAAAATATTCCGGGTCGTGTCAATCGTAAACGAATACTGTTTTTGGAAAATCCGAGATGTTACACCGGATCTGGTGGCATATACAGAATCTGATTACGAAGGTTGTAATCAGAACAGAAAATCCACAACCGGCGGTTGTCAATTTCTAGGCGGGATATTGGTTTTGTTGCAATTCAAGAAGCAGACCTCAGTTGCTATTTCCACATGCGAAGCGGAGTACATCGCAGCCTCAAAGTTGCTGCTTATAGGTTTTGTGGATACAACAACTGATGCGCGACTATGGTCGGAATTTCACTCATACTCCTATTTTAATTGATAATACTACTGCAATCTCAGTAACTAAAAATCCCGTTCAACACAGTAAAACTAAACATATTGAAAGTCATCATCATTTTATCTGGGATTGTGCTGAGAAAAAGTTGGTTGTGTTAGAAAAGTTGGCACATCAAATAATTTGGCTGATCTTTACACTAAAGCCTTTGATCGAACTCATTTTCAAAATTAATTAAGCTAAATGGTATGGTAAATCATGAGTATTTGGTTTAAAAAAAATCTCAAGGGAAATGATATGAAGCTTCGTGTGAACAGTAAGATCAACACACGTAAGGTGCTGTAGCAAAAGTATACATATTCTGTAATCAATGTGTCAGTACGATCAGCCCATGAGAATGAAAAGTCGGTTTGACCGTTAGACTTGTCTGAAACTAATGAAGTTGCTCTATGTGGGGCACATCTTAGGGTCTTATAAATTTAACTGTTATACTCAAGCCTCGTGTCATGTGATCACCCCTTAAAAACCTACTTTTTATATATATATATATATATATATATATATATATATATATTCTTGTGAAGCTCCATACTATGTTGAGTGATGGCGTAGGCCTGAATGTTGATGCTAGCGGAAGACAGTTTTGCTCGGCACTATGTTGCGCAGTAGCACAGACAAGAGTCTTGAAGCAGGCTGTCTATTGTCCAACATGACAGATTTTTTAAGAGTCAAAGTATCAAAAGCTAAGGCACATGCCTAAATGTTTAATGCAAAAATGCTTAATGATATAAAAAGCCTAAACGCCAAAAAGCAAAGAGCACAATCAAAAGTATGTAAAGTGTCTAGTTAAACCACCATGAAAAAACTACCGTAAGTCAATCTTGCTTGCAAGGACCACCTAGAGCTGGTAGGTTTTATATTGAGTCAAAAATAATGTTGATCATATAGCAAAAGGTTAAAGTCAAGTTGGGGTGACTTGGTCCTATAAAACCGTAAATGAAACTCGGCGAAGTGGTTTCTAGGCTTTTGAGTGTGGGTTCCACTAGCTCATACAAACCTAAATTGTGTTTAGTCTTATCTCTCTAAGTAAGTATTATAGACATGGGCTTAAGTGGACAACAATGCCGACAATGGACCATATCTTACAAAGTATGTGTGTACTAATAAGTGTACCTTGGTTAAACCTAGATTGTTTGATCCCTTTCTGAGATATTAAAGCTATATACAGTTAATTAATTTTAAAATTTTGGTTTGGTTGCCCTTAACTTCGCCAAACCAGTGTAACTTTGTCTGAACAACAATAAAAGAGAGTTCAAAGCTCACTTTTCACTTTATAGTCCGAATTTTCCATGTGCGGCTTGATAGGAATGTCGCCTGGATCGATGCATTTACGTTAGTTCATATGCATATTTAAATGCACATGACGGCACCAGAACAGGCTTCATTCCAACCAAACCCTAACGTGAGCCGGTAGTTCTTTTTACATTTTCCGGGTAACTTCAAGGTTGGTGTGGTTAGATCGGGTGTTCATCATGTGTTTCTAATAATCAGGTAAGTGTGTTTGCGCTTATTTATGTTGGATTTATGCGGGTTTCAGTGTTACTCCGGTAAGCGTGCGATGCATTTTCTTTAACTCAAAAGGTTTCAGTTAAACGACTAATATGGAACAGATTGTCCGTCGGGTCTGATTTGTTTTTCGGACACTTGAGATTGAATGCACGTTGTTTTAGGATGGGTGTTGACCCGAGGTGAAATGGAAGGGACCTTTAAGTTTCCTCAGGCGAAGTTGCCATAACTTCGCTTGACAGACGAAGTTACCACAACTTCGCCCATGGATTCACAGAAACTATAAATAGGAGTGTTAGGTCAATTTTGGTCAACACAGTCTTAAACTTAAACGGCGAACTTATTAGTCGATTTTCAAAGTTTTTCAAAGTACTGGAAAGAATTTTTCGTTCACATAATCAGGTTTAAAATAGGTCCACGATCACAAATGTATGAATTTTATCATCTAACATTGGTTCGTAAGTGAGTTATGGCCAAAAACAATACGCAAACCTAAACCGACTACTATTCACTATCTATAACATGTTTTTACAACTTCTGATAGCATATAGGTGTTAGTCAGTTTCTATAGTGTATGAGATGATCATCAATTTTATATATATCTACCAATCTCGTTATTTCAGTTTTCTGATAAACAACCGTCGATAACGGCGAAGTTGTTCATCAGGTGAAGTTTAATTAACTTCGCATACTTACTAACTTCACCTGATCTGGTAACCAGCGAAGTTAATAGCTGTTGGTGTTTCTTTTACTAACTTGCTTTGTTTGTTGCAGGTTTGGCTGTTATTGCTGGTGTTGGAGGTGCGGATGGAGGTGGAGGATGTGGTGATGATCATAGAAAGTTTGTCATGGCTCCCAACATGTACGTGACTTTGGAGCCGAATCAACGAGGACTCAATGTTTTTCATGAGATGATAAACTTTTTTCTTCATTCAAGAATATTTTATGCTATCTCTACTACGTTACCAATTTCAAAGCCGAAAATTGAAGATTTTTGGGAAACGGTGGCCTATGATTGTCGTGTTGAACCACCAGTTTTTCATGCATATCCTTGAACTATATTGTCAAAATCCTTTTTCTTCAAGTTAATTGGAATGAGATAGACAGAGGCAGGAGGATATTCTCGTTTACCACCAGCCATTATGGTGTCCAAGAACGTATCACAGCGAGCTATGGTTGGGCAATGGTAAGAAGTCAAGAAATCAGAGAAGAAGAATCGCCAAGAGATGAATTCGCACAAGTAAATGACGAATGGAAACGGATTCCTCTTTTTATACTCATCACAATTAATGAGATGGGAAGGGGAACAGTAAACCAAAAGGCTACCGTCCACTCAACAGTCGACACGATAGGCGTCAAAAATAGCCGCCAAGGCACATGCAGAGACCTCGAAAAAGATGCCGGGCATTACTCAAAACAGAACCGTCGCATCATAGCCCTCAAAGTCCACACCCTAGTCTAAAAACATAATTATAAGTGCAAGCATAAGGATGGATTGGAACACGCTCACGCACAAGAAAAAGTATTGAGTCCAAAATTCCATCCGCAAAAAGTGGCCGTGGAAGAAACAATGAGCTGGGGAGACTTATAGAGGTAGGGTAACAAAAGTGACCCGCAAGCCCAAGAAAAAGATTCGCGGATCACCAATAGCACCCGCGGGTCATTAATGATACCCGGGGAAGAAGATTTGCCGACCACGAGAAGCCCCACACAAGGAAGAAACAATAAAGAGTCTTTACGTGGCAATGAAGAGCAGTTTTAACAATATAATTTTAGAAGATCGTCATAGCATTCCCTGACAAGGACGTTAGCCAATGAAGAGAGACAGTTGGACACCTGGTAACAACCATGCACATGGCCAGGCTGTCACACCCTATCATGGCATGACACTTGTCCATTCATGTAGAAAAGAATTTTCTGGACAGTGACAACTCCACCAATCACCTTCCCCCATTTGAGGCTATAAGTATCTTCATTACCATCATGAGTTACTTAGGCACACTCCATAGATTACATCAATAATTTTTTACTTTCTCTCCTTACAAAGAATAGTACTTATTCTCACGCCCGAGGGTGGTTATGAGAAGACCCCCCCCCCCCCTCTTGTCATTCCCGTAGCGAGACTCCCGGTGCTTGTTTTGCAGGAATCTAGCTGACACCTAATTACGTCTGACTTGTTGATTCGTGCTGTAGTTCGTACTTGATGGAAACATAGATCCGATCCTCTCAGGATCAGATGCGTGTTTCTTCGGTCTATATAACCAATTATTCCGATTGAGAGTATTCAGCTTTAAAAACAGGATGTCAGCCTTGAACATTTCTTTGATACCTGCACTTTCATTTTTTTGGATTAAATTGGAATCCAAGAAACTGAGATTCGATTTGAGCCAAAAATCTCATTGCACCAGGAAACAAAGTGAGGTTCAATTTATTGGATTTGTTGTTATTTTTCGCTAGATGATTGGATGTATTGTTGTTCTTTTCTGCTAGTTCATTTGTTTTTGCTGTTCACTATTTGATTTTACCGAGCCAGATTTCACGTGTATTATTATTATTATTATTATTATTATTATTATTATTATTAACAGTTCTCTCATTTGTGTTGTAAATAGTTTCTCTCTCGGTTGTTTTTGAAATTAGTATTTATCCTGTAACCACATCTCATATACATATCAATGAAAAACAACCCTATTTTTTTGGCTTTTGATCAATCAATGAAAAACAAACTTGTTTTATCACACGTTGCAAATCTAGTTCACCTTTATATATTTGAATGATTTGATTATGTTACGCATATTCATTTTTGGTTGTTCTCATACATTGAGTTTATATACTATCCATCCCACTTGTAAGTTACCACCTCAATAATTATCAAATATATCTTTTTACAATAATTATTATTATATAAAAAAGTATGATAAAAGTAAGTAAATTACATGTACTATCGAATAAATTGAAAGGTTAAGTATTGACATAACTACTGAATAAAAAACAAAAAGATCGAGCTCGAAGCTCGAGTGTAAGAAACAACTCATGAGCCGAACTTGAATTTGAAAATTAAAACTCGAAATGATCTAAGCTTGAGCTTAAAAAATTACTAATTAACGAGCATAAACCGCTCGGCTCATTTATAGCCCTTAACATCCTTTGACTTTTCAACATGGAAAATTTTCACAAATTTAAGCAAGTGAAAATCTTTACAAATGTGAATGCATTACTCTTTAGAAGGGCATCTCCAGAATTAATCGAATAATCAGCTAAAGAATTTATTTTAAAAAAAAAACAAGATCATAATAACTGTTTGCTAACGACCTTTATAGATTTGATTCATTTGAAGTAATTAAAAATTAATTTATGCAACTGTAGTATGAAAGGAAAATTTGGTCCTATTTGAGCTGAAATGACCTATATGAGCATTTTGAGAATCCAATCCAAGAACATGTAAAATTTAAACTGTCCATGTGCTAGACAATAAAGTTTGATTATGAAGTTAAATCCAAATAAGGATAAGTAAACAACCTTTGTATTGAAATTAATGAATTGTAACATAAAGTCAGTTGTACATATCAAATTAATGAACAATTGTGCAAAGTAATAGATAATCAGTCTCAAAATTTACAAATTGCAATGGTAGCTAGAAAAGCAAAATGCCTAAACAAATAGACCACAAGGTAACTCTACATCATTAAAACTCTGTCTGTAGATATGACACACATAAATAAAAATCAAAATTTATATAACATAAATGCTAAATACCAATATAAATATTGTCAAAAAATATGGCATACACAAAGTGCCATTAAATATCTAAATTTTAGTTTTTAGTTACACAAATAATAAATGCCACTATATGTGTGCCAAGCAAATATGACATACATAAAGTGTCATTAAAACCTAAAGGCTAGTGACACAAATGACAAAGGCCACTAAAAGTGTCTACCAAACAAATAGGCTAGTGACACAAATGACAAAGGCCACTAAAAGTGTCTACCAAACAAATGTGGTATACACAAAGTGCCAATGAAACTTAAAATAGTGACACAAAAGCTAAATACCATTAAAAATGCGTGTCACTAAATGACATTTTATTTGTAGTGCATCTACCTTTTCTTCTTTTAGTCTTATTCTCTGTTCGATTCTAAGCATGTAGGATGCTTATTTCTCTTAAAATTATGCTCTGATACCAACTTGTAAGGCCTTAGACCCGGCCGCCCTACTTACCGTTGGATTTACTCATAAATACAGTTATAAAATTAGAGTTAATTAAAATTTTTCTCGAAATAATAAAACTTTAGCCATCGATTATTACAAACATTCAAATCTCTTTCAAACAAATATTAAAACTTGTCAAAAAATTCAAAACATAATCAAAATATGATAAAACACTTCATTCCTCCGATGCTAGTCTTTATTCTTCAATGTAATGTGTGCTCCTCAAGCTAGCTGCCTCATTCCGTTTGCATGTGTGCATACTAAAAGTCAGCTACGTTGAGTGAGTTATAGTTTAAAAGGTCACATGTTATTCTTACACATTTAGAATATACGTTCATACCCAAGGATACCATTCTTACATACAACCTATTCTTACTTCTTACTTATTCATGTATTTGCAACCTATTCTTTCTTACTTATTCATGCATTTATTTCTACATTCTTGCACATATATTAGAGGGGTCTGTCACCCTATCTCTTACACCGAGATCATAGAGTTGGCCACTCTAACTCTTGCACATATATTATAGAGTTTGCCACTCTAACTCTTATATAGATATTAGAAGGGTCAGCCGCCGAAAATCTTACACAGATATCATAAGGGTCTACCACCCTGTCTCTTACATTTTACTCTTTATATAACTCTTACAATCATATTTGTATTAACACAATAAACGTATACGACAAATTCTTAAAATATACAGTTATATTTAAATAGCGTATATAACTTCTTATCTTACAAGTATGCACACAGCCCCAAAACATTTCAAGAAAAAAGGGCTACAAACTCACCTGGATTCTATCAGAGTTAATAGTAATTCCTTTATTCGACTGAGCACGAATAACTGCTTATCATATGCAAACATCAATTAACTACTTAACTGACTAAATAGATTAACCAAGTTAATGAACTAAATAAACTTAATTAACAAGGTTTCCAAGCTAAATTACTAAACTAACTTCGCAATCGCATCCCCCCCGAATCACAATCGCATCCACCTGGAATCGTAATAGCATCCCACCGGGATCGCAGTCACATCACACCAGAATCGCAGCCGCATCCCATCGGAATCATACTCGCATCCCACCGGAATCGCAATCGCATCCCAGCGGAATCGCAATCGCACACCTCCCCCGAGTCGCAATCGCATTACTGTTTATTGCGTTTGCGAACGTGGTTGGTTGCGATTTGAGCTGAGTTCATTTTTCTGTTTCAATCATTTCCTATAACCAAGTTTATTAATCTTGTTTCCCTTTAACCCGATTTATAGTCATACCAAGTCTAATGCACTACCAACTTCGTTTACCCCTCCTTTTCACATATCTAACCTTATCCGTTTAATCCAAAACAAACAAAACATCTCGTTTTTAGTAAAGTTTGTATCTTTCCCACTTGATATAGCCCAATCTAACACCCTACCAGTTTTTATGGAAACCGACATCAAATACGACACCTTTTTAACTAAAAACACACCTCTTTTGAACTCGGCTCGAGGTCGGTTTAAATCAAGGTGAAGATCTTGATATGTTTCTCGTTGCTTGAGGTGATAAGACACAAACGAGCTTGAGTTTCGTTGATCTTGAGTCCGGAAATGTGAGAGGACTGTGTGTTTGTTTGAGTGTGTATGGAGAATGTGGAAATGTGAGATCTAGGGTTTATGGAAGTTTAAAGAGCTTATATAGCACAAGCTCACAAACCTTAGGCACATAACCATTCCTAGTTCATGTTTTATCTCTAAACCTTAAAATAACTTATTATTTTTTAGCATAGATAAATAATAACACATAATTAAATAAATAAAATTCATTTGTTTATTATTTCTAAAAAGTCGGATGTTACATAAACACAATATTCATGTTCCCCTCTCTCTTTCTCTGACACGGTTTTTCAAGAAACCATAAACTCCATCCTTAACTATACATTCTAAAGGGGAACTCGACCAAGCTAACAACCATGCCATCTACATCCTTCCCTGCTATGGTTACTACTCTTCCGTTGTTACAGGTTCATAGGCTTAATATTATATTCATGTTTTCTATTACTTTCATGAAGAAATGATCGACACACACACACACACACACACACACACACATATATATGGAAAGGATCAAGAGAAAACTCATCCTTAGAAAGAAAACTAAAAAACTCATAAACAATTATTTTTAATTAAAAATAAAAATGTATTTTCAAATTTTCGTTTATTCTATTCTTCTTATATTTTGTTACTCTTGACCGAAAAAAAATAAAAAAGTGACGTTGTAATGCACATAGGTATTGCTGTGCGATACTGTTGTATTACACATGTGTTAATACTGTGTATTTTTATATCCAAAAGTGTTTAATTGCATATATTCAATATTTTTGCATTTTTTATGTGTAGTAGTATTGTATTGTACGCAAAAAAATATTTTAAAAAAGTAAAATAAAAGTCGATGTAGTACACATGTGCATTAGTGTTGTATTACACATACATACTAATGTGTATTCGATGTGCGCATTAGTCTTATATTGCATATATACAATAGCACGTATCAAGTATGAGTGTTGTACGTATTCTATGCAATACAACACTCTTGCATATATGCAATACACACTATTGCACGTATGAACTACACTGACAAGCTTACTGATGAAGGTTTTTTTTTACTTTTTTTATTTTAATTTTTTATTTTTTGGAACAATACCAGCATATAAGAATAATGGAAAAAAAAAACTATATAAAAGTATGTAAAAAAAGTTAAAATCGTTATTTAGGAGTTTTTAAGTTTTTTTTAGGAGAAGATTTCATTTGTTTGATCTCGTCCATATATATATATATGAAAAACAACTTTCATTAAAACAGAGCCAAATTGGATCTTTCATGTTTATATACTTTGGTCTTCCGATCATACATGAACTTAATAAAAACCAGAAACCTAGTATTGAAGGTTTCAAATACAAGCACTCGGACTTTGTCATTTGCAGGATGACTGGTCTTTTAAAAGTGATCCCAATGTACTATCTTTCTTACATTAGGCTGTGCGTTGTGGACTCGCGGCCACCCACTTCGGCGGCTGGTGCGAGCCACGTCAGTGAAGCACACCTCAACAGCGGCGTCGCGAGCGAGTGGCCACGAGTGTGGTGGCGTGAAGCTATCCGTTGGGCTCCGAGTTTTGTGAATGTTACCGTTGGGCTGGCTTTGGGTGAAAACAAACAAAACTTTTTTTACCTATATAAACCACACCACTTACCTTTAACAAATTACCAACACTCTCAACGCTCTCTACACCACCTCAAAAACAATATATTCCATATTACTCATCTCCCTTTTATAAGAAAATATGGATCAATGGGGTGGTTGTTACCGATCGGAAATGCCTTCTCAAGACGACGACAACGTGTTTGGCGCCACCGAGATGGAAAAAAACTTGAGTCAAATGCCACCACCGTCTCCCGACTTTTTTTTTCCGGAGACACAAGTAGTTCGTAAAGAGGCCGCCAAGGGCAAACGAGCCGGAAAAAAAAGAAGAAACAAGGAGGAGCGGGAGGCTTTGATTTGGTATCAATGATCATTTAAATAAGTGTTGAACTTATTATAGCTTATGTTCACACACGAATTTCTTTTGTTGAGATAAGTGATCATAAGAGCAACAATTCATGTTTATATTTGGGTACATGTATTTAACAATTACTACCGTTAATTCACATCAAGCCAAAAGTTATTATACTTCCTCCTTATTACAATTGGTTATTCGTCAGATACCAACTATTTCTCATCATAGATTTTTTTGTTTGTATGATACATGCTGAAAGTGATCCAGTACAACGCTCAAAGTGAGACCTCAATGGACGTTGGGAATATATATTTGGTATGAATCTATGAGTAAATACTTAGAGCCATTAATGAGAGATATGCTTACGGGTCACTAGTTTTCACTTTAACTGAACTACAATTCCCAACGTTGGGTTGGGGTGGGGGGGTGGGGGGGGGGGGGGTAAAAGTAGTTGAAATAAAATGAGTAGGAATGAGTTAAACATTTACCAGACGTGTTCACTAACCTAAATATAGTGACTAACTAAGTCACATATACTAACTGTTGATGCTCCAATTAATAAAGGTCCCGAAAGGACAAACGCATATTGATAATGAGTCTAACTCAGGCGTGGTAGACCGATTGGTTCCAAAGGTAAAATTTTCTCGGAAATTGGAGCAAGTAATATAGTGGTCAAGTCGAGGTACGATGAAAGGTCTCTTAAAGAGATATTGGACATGATGGTTACAGAAGAATCTCAGGTACCTAAATATAAAGAGCTCTTAGTAAATTATATTGTATCATGTCTTCACGATATATAGAATCGAAATAAAATCGACGTCGTTATACTTATATATATATAATTAGCGCTTAAAATAATGATGATGAGGATCAGTATTTAATATCTGTCTATGAATAAAGGCATATAAATGATTGGACAAAATTGAAAGATGCAAGTCTGGCAGAGTTGAAATTTTCATAAGAATTGAAAATTTTTCGACCTAGCAGTCCATACAACTAAAGTTGTAAGTTGGATAGAAACGGGTCTTTTATGTAAATCAAATGAAAATCAAAATAAGTAAGATAAGGCAAAATTGATGGCATGAGAATTCTGCAAAGACATATGATTGATTATGAGGAGATATGTTCCATAGTGATGGATGCATCGACTTTCCAATACTTTAATAGTCTGATATTACAAAGGGAGAATTAATCAGCATCTAATAATATTGTGATTCAGTTGATATTGAAAGTTTACAATAAAGTCTGTGAAGGATTTCAATTATCAAATCAAATAAAGTAAGTTCTCTAGAACACAATGATTGTTGTGTATAGAGTCATATTTGAATACGTTATGATTATTGAAAATGTCGAAAATAAATGAAACTCTTGGGGAGTTTTCTAAGGTAGTTGAATGCTTGAAAGGTTAATTAAAACATCTTAATGATGTAATTCCTGTGTATCAATAAGCATGCATAGAAGATAATGTACATGATGAGTACAATATTATAGTAAACAAAGAAACGGTACAACATGGACTTTTGATATGTGATACAATAATTGATGTGTTAAATGTGCAAGTTTATACAACAAAAATTCTAGAAAAGTGAATACACATACATAATTTTTCAAGATGGAAAGAAGTCCATAATGGATAGGAAAATGCATAGAGTTATGATTATTACGTATGAACTAATATAGTCGGATTGAACATGGTACAATCAGGAAATATTTTGATAAGGAGGGAGATAAGTTGGAGGTCATTAGCCATACTTTTATCAAACTTTTACTCTTAAAAGTTCATATAATCACAGTTCACAGTGATGATGTACATATCATTGAGAGAAACTACAGAACTTTTAGAAGGAAAATTTTTGAAATACCTTGACATGATGTGATTATTGCCCGACATGCAGTTCGAGATATGCGTAATTATGTTTATCAATCTATCAAAGTACATCTAAAAGATGTTGAGACATTTTACCAAAGACAAGATTCATTCTTTGAGTATGTTAAAGGATGTCCAACAATGCACTTTATATCATTTCCTACATGAATATGAAATATTATTAGTTCGGAAATACCACAATTAAATGCATATGTGCATTATACCGTATTGCTAGCGATATATGATTAACATTTTCTTTTATTTATATTTATTAGCATTTGTCCAGCTAGGAGACATCAAAATGGGTTAAGATATATATTTCAGGTATGAAAGATATGTGCTTATATTTTACTAACCCATCAAAACAAGTTTTGTTAGTCTTGTCATGCAGAGAAACACAACATGGTATCATCATGGTATCAATACTAGAGTACAAAAGTTTTGAAGCTTTCACAGAAGATCGATATTTACCATTTTAATTTTAACAGATATATAAATCAGGAGGGAGAAAATACGCGCTGCGCTCTTTTTCCCTTAGCTATGGTTTTGTCCCATTAGATTTTCCTAGCAAGGTGTTTAACGATACATCATCTCCAAGCGTATAAAGTTGATAACCAAGGGGGAGTATAATGAATAATTATTATTTGGTTATGAATACCTAATATAGATTAGGCCTTTTTTCCCGGTTATCTTTTCCTATATATACATCTCCTTGTATCTCAAAATATTACACACTTAATTGATGAAATCTCTATCTTTCTCCCTATATGTCAATCTCTTATTGTTTGGCTATTAGGCTTGTTTCACAACAGAATCATATTATTAATAAAAATGAAGGAGAATGGGTACTTTTAGCGACAGCCTAGTCAAAAACGGTCTATTGATCATCTTCTTCTTGCTTGTGGTTTTGCAACTTTAATATGGTCATTCATTTGGTCTTTGGTCTTGGTGCACGTTACCAATGGTGGATCATCGCTCAGTTAATGAACTTCTAGAGCTTCCAAAAAGCGTTTAGTTAATGAACTTCTAGAGCTTCCGTAAAGAGTTTTGCAGACAGTAATCTTGAACAACATGTGTTAAAAGTATTTGAAAATCAAGGAACAAGAAAGCGTTTGAGGATCATGTGACGTTTATTATCAAGGTGTTTGAAGTCAAAGACACATACAGCTCTATGTTGTGGCTCTAGCCTCATACTAGATCTTTACAATGCTTATAAGACAAAGATCATTAAATTAACAACATATTAGTGGTATCAGGGTTTTGCTTATCAACAAAATTACCAGTCTTTAAAAAAAATTAATTTTAATTAGTTTCACGTCAATATGTTTTCTTTAACTTTCATAGATAAAAAAAACTATATGACGAACTATTAGTTTTCACAATAGGTTTTATTATATAAAAAGTACTAGGGCATGTTTTGTATAAGGTAAAATGGACGAGAGAATGAAATTGATCATTACTATTTCATCAGGGGTCGTCTCTAAAAGACATAAAGCTAACTAAAATGTTGTGGCATTTTCAAAAACTATTTGATATAAACCATCCCACTTTACACGGGCTTGGGACGGTAAGTATTTCTTTGTGTAAATATATTTAAAGGAATTTTACTATTCTTATTTTATGTGACGCAAAAAGTTAAATTAAATATTCATAATCAATATCTTAAAAATATCTTTTTTTGTCAAAAACATAGCTAAACTGTTTTTTTTATATTGTAGATCTTAAGTAATTATTATTCTATAAAAGCAGCAAAAGCTACTGATTGACCAGGGACGTGGCCCAGCTACTGCTCAAGCCGAAGATAAGGTTTGAGTCAACTTTTTTCAATTGTTTTCTGAACTTGCAAGCATTAGCTCAGAAAGTGAGGTAACCCACCTGCATTTTGTGTTTCTTCATGCTTTAAGTTTAGGCCACGTTTACTTTTCAGTTTTTACTTAACATGTAACAAGTTGGAGTATTTGAAAATCAAGGAACAATAAAGCGTTTAAGGATCACGGGACGTTCATTATCAAGGTGTTTGAAGTCATAAACACAAATACTTCTCTATGTTCTTCTTTACTATGCTTATAAGACAAAGATGGAGTCTACGCCTTGAATGGATCATTAAAGTAACACCATATTAGTGGAATTAGGGTTTTGCTTATCAACAAAATTATCAGTCGTTCTAAAAAAGTGTAATTTTAATTAGTTTCATGTCAATATATTTTCTTTAACTTTCATAGATAAAAAATAATAGATGACCAACTATTTGTTTTCTCAATAGGTTTTATTTTATTAAAAGTACTAGGGTATGCTTAGTATAAGGTAAAATGAATAAGGGAATGAAATTGACAAATGAACGAAATGGATCATTAGTATTTCATTTGGGGCCGTCACAACGTTCTAAAAGGTCTAAAGTTAACTAAAATGGTGTGGTCTTCTTCAAAAACTATTTGATATAAACCCTCGCCCCCTTTTACTCCGGCTTGGGCCAGAAATTTTATGTTAGGACGTAATTTGTGGTTTATACTTTGTTTGAAAAGTTTTATAGTAGTTTATGGTATTATGAGTGAAAATCGAAATCCCTTGTGAGATTTCAGTATGCTTGACGGATTTTGGGTTTAGATTGGGCTTGGCCTATATGTCTTGTACTACCCGACCCTATATATACTTATGCTTATTATTGTTTAGGAATGGACATCACATGTAACCTATTTGTAATTGGTTTTGATCTAGGGACTTAAGTACCCGATGTAATATATGTGTGCTTTGAAGTCATACCATTGTGTTCATCGTTTGTTATTTCATCTTGTTCTTGAATCGTCACTTGGTTAGTTTCCGCCTAACAACGTGTTTACTTGATATTGTATTCAAAAGATCCTCTTACGGGACTTACAATTGGTATCTGAGCCTATAGACTTATTCTGTACTTGGTTTGATATCAAGGATTCAAGGTATTTTCAGTTGAAGATTAATAGTTGTTGCTATGCTAACGAAGAACACGAATAATAACCTTCTTTGTAACTTTAGGGTCAAAACGGGAATAGGATTTTGCAAGATCCAGTTGTGAATTCAAAAGATCTCAAAATCCGTAAGTTTTCGGGATTTTGAGTAATCAACAAGCAATCTGATTCTCGATCTGAGCTGGTTCTCGGTTACAAAGGGCTCTCAGGTTCTCGGCTGCTGGGTTCCAAGTATCTAGTCTTGGTGAAAAACTGTTCTCGGTTGTTAGAGTTCTCGGCTACTATAGGTTTTTGGCTATCATCAGTTCTCGGTCACAAGGTTTTCAGTATAAAGTGTTTTTGTTGATAGTACGACTAATAACTCTTTTTCTGTGTGGTATAATTTTCTTGTGCATCGTTTAGAGTTTTACTAGCATAGTAGATTGGATAAAAGTGTTTATCTTCGCGTTAGCCGAGTACGGCTCCAACTGCAAAATCACTTGCATCACAAATGATTTCGAATGGAAGGGTCCATCGAGTGCAATCATGATTGGTGCGTTGACAATTTTTCTTTAAGATGTTAAATGCTTTAACACATTCTTCAGCGAAGATGAATTGTGCATCTTTTTCTAGAAGCCTAGTTATAGGTTGAGTGATTTTTGAAAAGTCTTTTATGAAGCAACGATAAAAACCTGCATGACCTAGAAAACTTCTAATGACTTTGACAGAAGTTAGTGGAGGAAATTTAGAAATGGTTTCTACTTTTGTTCTATCAACTTCTAGTCCTAGTTGAGAGATTTTGTGACCGAGAACAATGCCTTCTTTAACCATAAAGTGGCATTTTTCCCAATTGAGTACTAAGTTTACTTCTTTACACATAGTCAGCATTTTTTCTAGGTTTTTGAGGCACTGATAGAACGAATCTCCAAAAACAGAGAAGTCATCCATGAAAACTTCCATGGATTGTTTGATCATTTCATGAAAGATAGCCACCATTCATCACTGGAATGTGGCTGGAACATTACATAGTCCAAATGGCATTCTTCGACAGTCAAAGGTGCCATAAGGACATGTAAATGTGGTTTTCTCCTAATCTTCCGAAGCAATAGGAATTTGGAAGTATCTAGAGAATCCAACAAGAAAACAATAATACATTTTTCTAGATAATTGTTCAAGAATTTGATTAAGGAAAAGAAGCGAAAAATGATGTTTTCTTGTGGAGTCATTAAGATTCCAGTAATCAATGCATACTCGCCAGTCTGTGATAGTTCTCATCAGAATTAGCTCGTCTTTCTCATTCATTACCACCGTCATTACTCCCTTCTTGGGTATAACTTTAAACGGGCTAACCTAAGGTGAATAAGAGATTGGATAGATTAGCACTGCATCAATGGGTTTAATAACTTCTTTCTTCACCACATCTTACATGTTCGGGTTAAGACGCCTTTGATGTTGGACCACGCGTTTGTACTCTTCCTCCATAAAGATTTTATGAGTACAAAATTAAGGGCTGATGCCCTCGATATCCATCATCTTCCATGCAATAGCTTTCTTATGGTGTTTCAAGACCTTAAGCAGCCTGCCCTTTTCATTTTCAACAAGGTGGGCTGAAATGATTACAGAAAGTTGGGAGTCTTTTTCAAGAAAGGCGTATTCTAGACGATATGGGAGTTCTTTTAACTCCAAGGCGGTTGGTTTTTCTATGAAAGGTTTTTTTTTAACTCCAAGGTGCTTCTTGGCTGTTGTTGTCTGTAGTGTGATTTTCTTGTTCTGGAACGGGTTCAGGAATAGGTTTGACTATGATTTGTGTTTCAAGTGGGTCGATGATGGCAGACTCTCTCACATAACAACTCACGATGGAATCAATAATATCAATACAATATAATGTGCCATCATGTTGTTGTGAATGTTGCATAGATTTACCTATATCAAAAGTGACAGCCTCATCATTAACCCTAAGTGTGACTTTGCTCATGCAAACAACAATGAGGGCCTTTGTAGTGACCAAAAAGGGTCTTTCTAAAATCAGAGGCACACTTTTGTCCTCATCCATATCAAGAATTACAAAATCTACTAGGAAAACGAATTTGTTAATTTTGACAAGCATGTTTTCAACAAAGCCCCGAGGATATTTAACGGATTGTTCAGCTAACTGAATACCATGAGGGTGGGCTTTGGTTCTTCCATCCCTAGTTTTGCAAAAACCATGTAAGGCATTAAATTAATACTAGCTCCTAGGTCAGCCAGGGCATTGCCAACAGACAAATTTCCTATAAGACAAGGGATAGTAAAGCTCCCTAGATCAATAATCTTTTGTGGCACTTTGTTTTGAAGAACAGCTGAGCACTCCTCATTCAGAGTGACGTGTGAAAGTTCCTCTAGCTTCCTCTTTTTTGTGAGAACTTCTTTCAGAAATTTGGCATACTTCAGTATCTGAGCATTTGCCTCAACGAAAGGAATGTTGATATGGAGTTGTTTGAATATTTCTAGAAACTTCCCGTACTGCTCTTCCAATATTTCCTTCTTCAGACAACCACCAGGGTATGGAATAGGTGGAACATAAGTTCTAGGTGGCTCCTTTCGTCGTGCGGTACTTGCTGGGTCTAGCCTTTCTTACACCTTCTCATGAACTTCTTTTTCTATGACTGGTTCTGAAGTTGGTAAGTCAAAATTAGTGGTTCTATCACTTCTTAGGGTAACCGCATTTGCAGTTGCATTTAGATTTGTGATCGTGTTGCTTGGAAGGGTATCGGGTGGTCTGTTAGACAATTGGCGGGCAGTATGTCCAATTTGGGTTTCTAAATTCTGCAAGGATACTTGTTGGCTTTAGAGGTCAATATCATGCTTCATTAATACTCCATTGATTTCAATGACCTTTAAGTTGGCTCTTTTCTCTGCTTTAGTGGTTTTGCCCATAATATGGGTTAGCAATTCTTCAATTTTTGAGGTGTTCTGGAATTGATTGCTACTGGAACTTTGTTCTTGAAATTGAGTTTTAGGCTAATATGGTTGATTCATAGGCCTTTTGTCAAATCCTTTTGTGGATTGGCCATTACCTTCGTCCTTCCAAGAAGTTCGGATGGTTTCTCCAACTTGGATTGTAGTTGTTGCTGAAAGCATTATTCTGGCAGGCTACGAAATCAACTTCTTCCATGGCCATAAGGACTTGCTTGCATTCCCTAGTTTTGTGTTATTATTTACATGTGATACAACTCACTTTCGTCTTTGACAACTCGGCTTGTAGTTGTTCGAATTTTTGGAAAGTGTTCAAGCTGTGCGGTAGTGAGAGTGTTGGAATCGACGTGGTGCATTCTTTGTTGGATGAGGTAGACCGAAGTGGGTTATCAGCGAAACTCTTCTTTGCTGCCTTCTCTAGAATTTCGAATGCTTTGTTTGGAGATTTAGATCCCAGATCACCACCAGCGATTTGGTCAATTGCCTGCTTATTCTGGTTGGATTGTGTGTCCAAAGAAAGTTTGAACTTGTAGCCGCATGTTTACACCATGATGTGGGCAACTTATTAGAAGAGTCTTGTATCTTTCCCAAGCTGCATGTAGTGATTCATCGTCGTCTGCTGGCTCAACACTTTGCAGTGCAGTTTTATCAGGAGAAAAGTATTTAAGAATGAAATGTTCTATCATCTGGTCCTAGTTGGTGATGGATCCTGATGGAAGATATTCTAACGAGAGCCTGTCCTCTGAGAGAGAAAGGAAAGAGTTTAAGTTTGGCTTGATCTTCTAAACAGTTTTGGATTTTAAAGGTTTCTTATATTCGTAAGAATAGATGTAAGTCCCGTGGAGGATCTTTCAATATGATTATATCAACTGATCTTAATGTTGGTGTGGAAATCCAACACAAGATGATACAAGAATAAGTATAAAGAACTCAAAAGATTGCTTCAAAACACACGTTGTGATTAACGTCGGGTGCTTAAGCACAATGTTTACAATACTCGTCTTTTGTATCTATGATACTAGACGGCCAAAATCACACTCGTCAACAACAACTAAACCCTATACAAGATATCTATAAATATGGTAACCAACATACCAGCCCAACAAAGGCTCAAAGCCCACCGAAAACCATAAGATTCTCGGATTACATACAAAACATGAAACCGAGATTAACTAAGTGCAAACCATCAAGTATAGACCCAACAATCTCCCCCTTGGTTTGTAGCTTAGTTGTTTAATCATACTCCATAATTTCAACATCAGCATCCTTTAGGCCGCCTGCCCAACAACTAGTTCTGATAATGGAAGCCACCATCCTTGTGTATTCTTTTGCAGCGGCCTCAAAGAGTGGATCAGCAATGATTTGAAATTTGCTGAGGGTCTTGATATCTCGTTCTCCAAGCTTGAACAAATCCCTTGGATCGAAAAATCTGTATTGCCCCTTACCTTTCTGCAACTGTATGATAACAGTAGCAGACATACTATCGAACGTCCAGAATCTCATGTTCTCCAAAGTTCCATTAGGTATTGCATCAGGTACAGGAATATGAGTAGCCTTCTTTGTTGCAGGCCACATCACGTTTATAATAGGTTTTCCCGTCTTGGGATCTTTTACACCTTTTGCCTTCTTCAAAAATGATTCGGCAGTGGTCATCTACGGAAAGCCTTTATCCACTTGGTTTCTGAGAAAATTCCAGAAATTAGTTCCTCTCTTATCATTGGTTGGATTGTTGAATGATGCATTGATGAGGTCACTAAGATCCACTTTTGTCCAAGACCCAAAATCTTTCATCCGCTTGTAGTATTCGGTGTTCCCAGATCTTCGTTTAACCCACCACATGTTCTTTTCAACATCAAATCCCCAAGACATAACTCCAGAACGATCACCATATTTATCTGAAAAACCCTTGTTAAAAGTAATAACTAATCTATCGGGATGATCGGAGGATTCAACATTTTGATTTGAGTTCTTCATAATCATAATCTTCTTTTGGAGTCGATCCGATCTCTCATTTGTCATTGGAGGTGCAGACATGTATTGTTTCAATGTCTCGGATTCATCTATGTTTTCAATAGAATGACCACTAGAAGTGTCACCTTGATCTGTATTGGGAGTTGTTGAAGTGACATCAGCATCACTCTTGAAATCATCTCCAAATTTCTGAACAAGTTTTTGTTGAAGATCAAGATATATAGCAGTTAGTTCTCCCATACCAGACTCAAGCTCTTTAATCTTGGAATCTTTAGCAGAGTTACTAGCTTCAAGTTCTTGAATACAGACATCTTTGACAACCGAATCTTGTTCGAGCTCAAACACTCGATGCTGCAAAGCTTGAACGTCTATTGGTTCAGCTTCCAATGCAATCCCCTTTCCTTTATTATGAAAAAATTGTTCCTGTATAGCAAAAATATGGGCAACCTTCTCGGAAACACTGGAGCTTGTTGAGATGGGATGGAGGACGGTTGGCTGTGAATGGACTTGAACATTTGGAAGTTTCCTTGAGGTGGAAGTTGCTGAGTGGCTTTAAACATAGACAAGCTGTCTTGTGAGATGAGGGCATTGTTGGAAGCGACGTTGTAACCAGCAGCACTGTAGAAGTTTGCATGGTTTATTGCACGTTGCTTGTCATCCATGTCACATGCCTTAATGGTGGCCATCATCTCAGAGATAGACATCCTGTTGAGATCTTTTGTCTTCTTGATAACCGCAATATTCATATCCCAACTTTTGGCCAATGAGTTCACCAACTTGTTGTTTATCTCGGATGTTGCCAGATAGATGCTTGCGGATCTCATCTCAGTCACAAGAGTAATGAATCTTTGAAGTTGTGTTTCCAGCGATTCTCCCAACACATGATTGAAAATATTGAATTTCTGTCGCAGCAAATCTTGGCGACTTCTCTTGATGTCTTCATTTCCTTCATACACTTAAATTAACGCCTCCCACAACTTCTTAGCAGATTGAAGTTCTCTAAAACTTAAAGCAATCTCAGGTGAGAGAGCCATAGTTATGGTTGATAGGGCCTTTTCATCCTCTTCAATTTTAGCAAGATCATCATCATCATACATTGCAACAGGCTTCACAACAACTTCAGTTGAATTCTAACGTTGATACTTGATGATTTGGGGTCCCTTAACTGTGCTTCTCCAGATCTTAGCATCTTTCATCTTAACATACTTCTCGAATCGAAATTTCCACTCACTAAATCCCTCATGTGACAGTAGACGAGGCACACGAGTGGTTGTCCCCATTATGGAATCTAGTTCTTGATGGAGTGAAGCATTTGATGACACATTACTGTTGGTTAACTGTTCCATTTTATAAAAACTTTATTAATCAGGTCCAACTAGGTTCTCGGTTTGGTTTCTGACCGAAAACAAACTTCAACCGAATACTACAAATGTTGACCAAAAACAGCAAGATTTGACTGATAATCACCGAGAATACTATTTCTTGACTGAAGACACTAATGAATTCCGTGAATTAAGGGATTCAAATTTGTTTCCAGATTAGCCAAATCTCTATCCAAAATAAATCTCTTTTCTTCTCCGATTGGTAAACTCGCTGGAGAATCACCAAACAACACCAAATGAATAACTCTTGAATCCGTTGATATCATAATAACGAGCCTGAATAGGTCTAAGGCTGTAGGGCCAAATTTTATATTGTTTTTAGGATTGTATATGTCGTTTTAGTTTGCTTTTAGTCGGTGTAGTACGTACTCAATACGTTTAGTTTGTACGTTTATTTTGTAAGTTTTGGAGAAATGGGGACCCTATAAAAGGGCCACTTAACCCATTTCTCCAACTCTCTCCAACCCTTTCACTCCAAGACATAACATTTGGAAATAAAGTTTCTTTCTCTCATTTTCTCACCCACTTCTCCTTTTCTCTGTTTTAGAAAATAAACCAAACAAACTAAGATCCGAGATCCGAGTGTCGTTGATGATTTCCGCTAACCAACAACACGGATTGATCCGAGTCAAGTCTTGAGATCCATCTAGAGGATCTACAAGTGGTATCAGAGCTTTCGGCTCGACTTTTTGTGGTTTTCGGGTCAAACTTTTCGGGTTTTGATCTTAGTTTTTGTTGGATTTGAGATTGATTTCGTGTTACTTACCTCTTTTGAAGTCCCTTACACCTTGGAAATACATGAGAATCACCAAATCTAATTTTTTAGTGTTTTAAGTTTTAGTGTCCGAGCTCATATTCGACTTAAAAACTCAGATCTAGGGCGATTTAATGATTTTTAGACTAAAGTCTTTTGGACTCTTTGGAAGTTTGGGTGTTATATTGTCACAAAAAAAATCGCATCGGGTACTGTAGCAGTCGCTTCCGAGTTACTGTAGCAATCGCCGGGGGTACGATAGCAATCGCATCGCCGAGGTACTGTAGTAATCGCTTCGCATGGGGTACTGTAGCAAATCGTTTCGCTTCGCACAGGGGGGGGTACTATAGCAACCGCTTCGCTTGGCACAGGTACTGTAGCAATCGCTTCGCATCGGACTGTAGCAACTCGGTACTGTAGCAACTCATGCGAAACACTGTAACAACTCACGCGAGACACTGTAGCAACTCGGTACTGTAGCAATTCATGCGAAACACTGTAGCGACTCGGTACTGTAGCAACTCATGCGAAACATTGTAGCAACTCATGCGAAACAATTTAGCGACTCGGTACTGTAGCAACTCATGCGAAACACTGTAGCGACTCGGCACTGTAGCAAAAAAAAAAAAAACCCTTAAATTTTTTTTTCTCTTTAAAAAAAAAAAGAATGTCTTACGAACCTAAGCTTGAAGGAAATCTGGATATGGGAGAAAGCCGAAAGAAAATGTTAAAAGGAGAATTCGATATGTTTACACATATTAAAGGAGAATTGGTTGCCTCTCTCATCAATGGATTTGAGTCGCTCGTCACCAAAATGAGAAGTGTCGGTATCATCAATAGTTTGTCTGAGATCAACATGAAGCTGTTGAATTCATTGCCTTACTCATGGTGTGTCAATGTGGTTACCAACAAAAGAACCACAAACCTGTATACCATGACACTCTCAGAGTTGACTTCTACCATCAAGTCTTTTAAAATAATGGAAGATAAGCTCCAAATGAACAACCAGTCCAAAGAAAATAAAGTTGGGACAAGTGGTGTCGGTAAAAGTAGTCATGCATGTCCTATCATTCCCGACACATCACCAGCTGATGAGGTAAATCACAATCTTTTTTCTCAAGCATGCATCAACAAAGTCACATACTATAGATATCATCAAGACGAAGTTTTGAAAGAAAATGCAAAACTTCGTCAGTTAAATGCTGAATATGTAAAAGCTGACAAGATATATGTTGAAAAGATTAAAACTCATCACGATGATGTTGCAAATCTTAAACTTAAAATCTTTCAAGAAGAGCACAATGTCATCTATTATAAGAACATAATTAACAATTTAAAAGATGAAATTGAAAAGTTAAAACTTGAAGTTTCTGACAAAAAGGAAAAAGAAAAGCAAGTTGAAAGATTTGAAGCATCATCTGAGAAATTAGATGATCTTATTGGAGCCCAGAGAAGTTCTAAAGTTAAAGCGGGGCTGGGGTATGATTGCACTGCCGAACCACCACCAGTCAATGATAACTACACCAGCTTGCCCCACTTTAGCTATAATACTTTTCAAGACGAGGAATGGAATACGGGGTTGGTAGAATACCAAAGCCTGTGAAATTTGTTCCTACTACCTCTCAAACTGCTGCTCCAGTCCCATCATCTGATAAATCTGACATCAATGTGTCTTGTGTAGCAGGTGATGTAAGTGGTGATTGTGGAAAGGTTAACCTGGGTTGTAAGCTAAAAGGAAAGTTAGAACCACGTTTTGAATCATGTGTGGATCTAACCAAAACTATTAACAATCCAGTTTGTAATAAAGTTTGTGAATCCATGTTAGGAAGTTTAAAGTCAGGGTCAAATTATGTATTTTGTGAAAATTCAAGTGATGATAGTTGTACAAACGTTTGCAATGAAAATGAATGTTCTTCTTCTGACTCAGATTATGAAGCCGTTTGTGATGAAACTTTTGTTGAAAAATGTGTCAATGAAAGTAGACCTGTTGAGGTGAACATATCAAGTTGTGAGACTGAGGATAATTCAAGTAAAAGCAAAGTTTTTGAAAATGAAAAGGCAAGTACTTCTTGTAAGTATGTTCCACCAAATAAACGATCATTTTCTCAAACAACCAATCAATTTAGAAATCCTCATCCATACAACTTCTATGATATCAACTACTATGGTCATTATCAACAAAACTTTGTTGATCCATATTACACAAATGTGTTTATAATCATGTTCCTTTCCATGGATCACCTTTCCCACCACACCAACCACATTATAGTTCAGATGAGTTCTTTGGCACTCCCAGGAGAAAGTGTTGTTTTGTGTGTGGTCACTCTTCTCACCTTGCAAGACATTGCAAGCACTGGTTCAAGCAACAGCTTGATATTCAAAGGCGGCTTAGTTAGTTCCCAAAAAGAGCTTTTAGTAGCCTTGATTCAATGACTGATCAAGCTGATAGTGAACCTAGTGAAATGGATGTGAGATCCAAAGTAAATAAAGTAAAACACAAAAAGAAATATTTTTGGAAAACCAAGAAGGATAAAATCAAAAAGAATCCTAAGACTGTAAAGTTTGAGGATTCACCAAAAACAATTTCAAAATCAAGAAAAGAAAAGTCCAAAATTTCCAAAACCAAGGAACAAGTTTTTACTTGGATTCCTAAGGACTGTTTTTCATCAAGTGAGGATTCAACAAGAAATAAATGGTTTTTTGGAATTAAAATCAAGTTTGGCTGATTTACGGTTGACCTTCTCGGGACAAAAGTATCCCGGGAACCCATGTTTATTTAAATGTTTAGTGCATGCGGGGTCAATCAAGGAGGACTATCAATAGTATTAGGTACTTAGATAGTGATTGCACCCGGCATATGATGGGAGACGAACTCCTGCTATTTGATGCTAAACCATTTGATGGCGGATTCGAGTCTTTCATAAGCGACATGGGAGGACAAACTTCATGGAAGGGACGCCTTGTTTAAATGGTTCAACAACTTCTTTTCGAGCGCTTCTCAAACCAACCTCGTCCAACTGCTTCTCTCAAGTGATGGATCCAGCATCAGCTGTTGGATCTCAGTTTGAATCTCTTTAACTTTGTCATACAATGTGATAATGCATGCTTAAGATAGTCCATCTGACAACAACTTTGCTTACCTTTTCACTAAAACCATCGATCATGCTCGATTTGAATTTCGGGTCGAATAGATCGGCATGATCAATTTTGATTAAAACAAACTATCTATCCTTTTGTATATAAAATTGTAAATATTTTTCAAATATGTCACAATTTTAGAGGGAGAAAATGAGTTAAGTTTAACTCAGCAAAAAGATTTTCAATTCATCTTAAGAAAAGCAAAAACAAATCATTTGATTTACCAAAAAGATTTTATATTACTTTTAAGAAAATCTTAAAGGAATTGTCCCGTTTAGAAAGAGCTCCTGCTTAGAGGGAGTCGGATATTTAAATTTTTTTAAATTTTTAGAAATTGATCCGACCATTAGAAAATGATAAGAAATTATCTCTAACGATTCTAGTACATGAAAAGAGTAGATCAAAAGCCAACAAGATCATTGCTTGATGTGTAGATAGGCTTGACAAATGAGTAAGTGTCATAGTGATATAAACTTAAATATCTGCCTATGCTAGTTGTTACACGTTATGAAGCGGTTGCCGACTCCAACTAAAGTCATATTAATGAAGGCTGAAATGCAATTAAACATGTCATACCCAAGCCTCTCTTTACCTTATCACAGTTGTCTTATGAAAAATCATTGTCATTTTTAATTTTTATTGAGTCAAGAAAAGAGTCAAGTAAAGCGTCAAGAAAAGCAAGAAAAAGAAAAACAAAAGAGACAGAAAAGAAAAAGAAAAATCAAGAAAAAGAGTCAGAAAAAGATTCAGTTCTAGAAATTTTAACTTCTGTGTTATTTCTTCATTTATTTTGATTCAAGCCTTGGACTTTCTCTTGTGCGATAATATGGTATTATCCGATCTGATTGTTAAGGCCCTGAATCTTCTGCTTTGTTTTATTTTCTTTCTTTTGTTCAAGCCTTGGACTTTCTCTACGCGATAATATGGTATTATCCGACCTGATTGTTATGGCTTGAACTTTTGCTTTATTTTAATCTTTCTAGATCGAGTTAAGTGTACAAAGTTTCAAGTGCACAAAGTCCAAGTGTCAAGTGTGTTAATAAGATTACTGTGATCAACTAAGAAAGGTTTAAGTCAAGTTGAGGTGACATGTGAAAGCAAATTAAGCCCGAGGTATGATGGAGTCTGTAATTTGTCGGATTAAATGGGGACCTCACAAGCATTGTGCCTAATTGTACCTTAACGTATCATGTTGACATCAAAATACTTGTTAAGTTTAAAGTGGACAAATTATATCTACAATCGACTTTGGGTTCTTGGCATAATAATTTCCAAATAGAAGTGTGATCTAGAACGTTAACAGATAATGTGATTCCCTGTTGTAATCTTTCTCAGAAAAATAATTTAGTAATCTTTTAAAGTAAATATTTTTGATATATAATATTAATTTCATCTCTACTCCTATCCTATTTTTGTTTTATTTTTTGTTTCAACTTCAAAATATTATGTATATACTTTCATAATATTAAAATATATGAAAATGCCAAAAAGATTTTAAGTTTTTATTATGTTCGTACATATTTTATTAAACCTTGATTTATTCAAAATCATGTGTTTTGTTGTCAAGATCGTTCATGCAATGTTTGTTGGAAACCTAGGACTTAAACAAATCATTTACAAGTTGAGAGATTGAAAATAAAATTTCAGGTTATTCTGAAAACACTTCAAACTAAGAGCTTGTTTTGAAAAGGAAAATTCTTCTTTGACCCTTGAGAGGGTCTCTGAACGAATCTTATTCGTTCTAAGTTTTGTGCAGGTGTAGATGGGCAGGTAGATCAAGATCAAGTCTGCTTGTAGTTGCAGATGCTGAAGCGCTTAAAAGAAGATGAGAACGTGAAAGTTGGTTGTTGAACCTAAAGATGTACTGATTGTGTCTGAAGACAAGGAATG
This sequence comes from Bidens hawaiensis, assembly GCF_021521415.1. Lineage (NCBI taxonomy): Eukaryota > Viridiplantae > Streptophyta > Magnoliopsida > Asterales > Asteraceae > Bidens > Bidens hawaiensis. Next base: position 72,040 of record NW_027497722.1, on the reverse strand, counting down.
AAACCAGCCGGCTCAAGAAAGTCAACAAGAGAAAATTAGATGTCGAGCCTCCCGCATCTGATGTTTCTAAAATTTGCTGTTGCCGATTCTTCCCAGAAAATAAGATTGAAGTTCAAGTCTATAAGACTGGAAAATAAAGAACTGTTCAAGATCCAATCTGGTTCAAGATCCTGGATCAAGACAAGTACTAAGTTTCAAGAAATAAAGACGAAGAAAAGAACTTGACAAAGGTTCCTCGACATACTCAATCCTAGAGGGAGATTGTAGAGCCAATATTCTATATTGTTTTTAGGATTGCATATGTCGTTTAAGTTTGCTTTTAGTCGGTGTAGTACGTACTCGATACGTTTAGTTTGTACGTTTATTTTGTAAGTTTTGGAGAAATGGGGACCCTATAAAAGGGCCACCTAACCCATTTCTCCAACTCTCTCCAACCCTTTCACTCCAAGACATAACATTTGGAAATAAAGTTTCTTTCTCTCATTCTCTCACCCACTTCTTCTCTGTTTTAGAAAATAAACCAAACAAACTAAGATCCGAGATCCGAGTGTCGTTGGTGATTTCTGCTAACCAACAACACGGATTGATCCGAGTCAAGTCTTGAGATCCATCTAGAGGACCTACAAGTGGTATCAGAGCTTTCGGCTATACTTTTTGTGGTTTTCGGGTCAAACTTTTCGGGTTTTGATCTTAGTTTTTGTTGGATTTGAGGTTGATTTCGTGTTACTCACCTCTTTTGAAGTCCCTTACACCTTGGAAATACATGAGAATCACCAAATCTAATTTTTTAGTGTTTTAAGTTTTAGTGTCCGAGCTCATATTCGACTTAAAAACTCAGATCTAGGCCGATTTAATGATTTTTAGACTAAAGTCTTTTGGACTCTTTGGAAGTTTGGGTGTTATATTGTCACAAAAAAAATCGCATCGGGTACTGTAGCAGTCGCTTCCGAGTTACTGTAGCAATCGCCGGGGGTACGATAGCAATCGCATCGCCGAGGTACTGTAGTAATCGCTTCGCATGGGGTACTGTAGCAAATCGTTTCGCTTCGCACAGGGGGGGGGGTACTATAGCAACCGCTTCGCTTCGCACAGGTACTGTAGCAATCGCTTCGCATCGGACTGTAGCAACTCGGTACTGTAGCAACTCATGCGAAACACTGTAACAACTCACGCGAGACACTGTAGCAACTCGGTACTGTAGCAATTCATGCGAAACACTGTAGCGACTCGGTACTGTAGCAACTCATGCGAAACATTGTAGCAACTCATGCGAAACAATTTAGCGACTCGGTACTGTAACAACTCATGCGAAACACTGTAGCGACTCGGCACTGTAGCAAAAAAAAAAAACCCTTAAATTTTTTTTTCTCTTTAAAAAAAAAAAAGAATGTCTTACGAACCTAAGCTTGGAGGAAATCTGGATATGGGAGAAAGCCGAAAGAAAATGTTAAAAGGAGAATTCGATATGTTTACACATATTAAAGGAGAATTGGTTGCCTCTCTCATCAATGGATTTGAGTCGCTCGTCACCAAAATGAGAAGTGTCGGTATCATCAATAGTTTGTCTGAGATCAACATGAAGCTGTTGAATTCATTGCCTTACTCATGGTGTGTCAATGTGGTTACCAACAAAAGAACCACAAACCTGTATACCATGACACTCTCAGAGTTGACTTCTACCATCAAGTCTTTTAAAATAATGGAAGATAAGCTCCAAATGAACAACCAGTCCAAAGAAAATAAAGTTGGGACAAGTGGTGTCGGTAAAAGTAGTCATGCATGTCCTATCATTCCCGACACATCACCAGCTGATGAGGTAAATCACAATCTTTGTTCTCAAGCATGCATCAACAAAGTCACATACTATAGATATCATCAAGACGAAGTTTTGAAAGAAAATGCAAAACTTCGTCAGTTAAATGCTGAATATGTAAAAGCTGACAAGATATATGTTGAAAAGATTAAAACTCATCACGATGATGTTGCAAATCTTAAACTTAAAATCTTTCAAGAAGAGCACAATGTCATCTATTATAAGAACATAATTAACAATTTAAAAGAAGAAATTGAAAAGTTAAAACTTGAAGTTTCTGACAAAAAGGAAAAAGAAAAGCAAGTTGAAAGATTTGAAGCATCATCTGAGAAATTAGATGATCTTATTGGAGCCCAGAGAAGTTCTAAAGTTAAAGCGGGGCTGGGGTATGATTGCACTGCCGAACCACCACCAGTCAATGATAACTACACCAGCTTGCCCCACTTTAGCTATAATACTTTTCAAGACGAGGAATGGAATACGGGGTTGGTAGAATACCAAAGCCTGTGAAATTTGTTCCTACTACCTCTCAAACTGCTGCTCCAGTCCCATCATCTGATAAATCTGACATCAATGTGTCTTGTGTAGCAGGTGATGTAAGTGGTGATTGTGGAAAGGTTAACCTGGGTTGTAAGCTAAAAGGAAAGTTAGAACCACGTTTTGAATCATGTGTGGATCTAACCAAAACTATTAACAATCCAGTTTGTAATAAAGTTTGTGAATCCATGTTGGGAAGTTTAAAGTCAGGGTCAAATTATGTATTTTGTGAAAATTCAAGTGATGATAGTTGTACAAACGTTTGCAATGAAAATGAATGTTCTTCTTCTGACTCAGATTATGAAGCCGTTTGTGATGAAACTTTTGTTGAAAAATGTGTCAATGAAAGTAGACCTGTTGAGGTGAACATATCAAGTTGTGAGACTGAGGATAATTCAAGTAAAAGCAAAGTTTTTGAAAATGAAAAGGCAAGTACTTCTTGTAAGTATGTTCCACCAAATAAACGATCATTTTCTCAAACAACCAATCAATTTAGAAATCCTCAGCCATACAACTTCTATGATATCAACTACTATGGTCATTATCAACAAAACTTTGTTGATCCATATTACACAAATGTGTTTATAATCATGTTCCTTTCCATGGATCACCTTTCCCACCACACCAACCACATTATAGTTCAGATGAGTTCTTTGGCACTCCCAGGAGAAAGTGTTGTTTTGTGTGTGGTCACTCTTCTCACCTTGCAAGACATTGCAAGCACTGGTTCAAGCAACAGCTTGATATTCAAAGGCGGCTTAGTTAGTTCCCAAAAAGAGCTTTTAGTAGCCTTGATTCAATGACTGATCAAGCTGATAGTGAACCTAGTGAAATGGATGTGAGATCCAAAGTAAATAAAGTAAAACACAAAAAGAAATCTTTTTGGAAAACCAAGAAGGATAAAATCAAAAAGAATCCTAAGACTGTAAAGTTTGAGGATTCACCAAAAACAATTTCAAAATCAAGAAAAGAAAAGTCCAAAATTTCCAAAACCAAGGAACAAGTTTTTACTTGGATTCCTAAGGACTGTTTTTCATCAAGTGAGGATTCAACAAGAAATAAATGGTTTTTTGGAATTAAAATCAAGTTTGGCTGATTTACGGTTGACCTTCTGGGGACAAAAGTATCCCGGGAACCCATGTTTATTTAAATTTTTAGTGCATGCGGGGTCAATCAAGGAGGACTATCAATAGTATTAGGTACTTAGATAGTGATTGCACCCGGCATATGATGGGAGACAAACTCCTGCTATTTGATGCTAAACCATTTGATGGCGGATTCGAGTCTTTCATAAGCGACATGGGAGGACAAACTTCATGGAAGGGACGCCTTGTTTAAATGGTTCAACAACTTCTTTTCGAGCGCTTCTCAAACCAACCTCGTCCAACTGCTTCTCTCAAGTGATGGATCCAGCATCAGCTGTTGGATCTCGGTTAGAATCTCTTTAACTTTGTCATACAATGTGATAATGCATGCTTAAGATAGTCCATCTGACAACAACTTTGCTTACCTTTTCACTAAAACCATCGATCATGCTCGATTTGAATTTCGGGTCGAATAGATCGGCATGATCAATTTTGATTAAAACAAACTATCTATCCTTTTGTATATAAAATTGTAAATATTTTTCAAATATGTCACAATTTTAGAGGGAGAAAATGAGTTAAGTTTAACTCAGCAAAAAGATTTTCAATTCATCTTAAGAAAAGCAAAAACAAATCATTTGATTTACCAAAAAGATTTTATATTACTTTTAAGAAAATCTTAAAGGAATTGTCCCGTTTAGAAGGAGCTCCTGCTTAGAGGGAGTCGGATATTTAAATTTTTTTAAATTTTTAGAAATTGATCCGACCATTAGAAAATGATAAGAAAATATCTCTAACGATTCTAGTACATGAAAAGAGTAGATCAAAAGCCAACAAGATCATTGCTTGATGTGTAGATAGGCTTGACAAATGAGTAAGTGTCATAGTGATATAAACTTAAATATCTGCCTATGCTAGTTGTTACACGTTATGAAGCGGTTGCCGACTCCAACTAAAGTCATATTAATGAAGGCTGAAATGCAATTAAACATGTCATACCCAAGCCTCTCTTTACCTTATCACAGTTGTCTTATGAAAAATCATTGTCATTTTTAATTTTTATTGAGTCAAGAAAAGAGTCAAGTAAAGCGTCAAGAAAAGCAAGAAAAAGAAAAACAAAAGAGACAGAAAAGAAAAAGAAAAATCAAGAAAAAGAGTCAGAAAAAGATTCAGTTCTAGAAATTTTAACTTCTGTGTTATTTCTTCATTTATTTTGATTCAAGCCTTGGACTTTCTCTTGTGCGATAATATGGTATTATCCGATCTGATTGTTAAGGCCCTGAATCTTCTGCTTTGTTTTATTTTCTTTCTTTTGTTCAAGCCTTGGACTTTCTCTACGCGATAATATGGTATTATCCGACCTGATTGTTATGGCTTGAACTTTTGCTTTATTTTAATCTTTCTAGATCGAGTTAAGTGTACAAAGTTTCAAGTGCACAAAGTCCAAGTGTCAAGTGTGTTAATAAGATTACTGTGATCAACTAAGAAAGGTTTAAGTCAAGTTGAGGTGACATGTGAAAGCAAATTAAGCCCGAGGTATGATGGAGTCTGTAATTTGTCGGATTAAATGGGGACCTCACAAGCATTGTGCCTAATTGTACCTTAACGTATCATGTTGACATCAAAATACTTGTTAAGTTTAAAGTGGACAAATTATATCTACAATCGACTTTGGGTTCTTGGCATAATAATTTCCAAATAGAAGTGTGATCTAGAACGTTAACAGATAATGTGATTCCCTGTTGTAATCTTTCTCAGAAAAATAATTTAGTAATCTTTTAAAGTAAATATTTTTGATATATAATATTAATTTCATCTCTACTCCTATCCTATTTTTGTTTTATTTTTTGTTTCAACTTCAAAATATTATGTATATATTTTCATAATATTAAAATATATGAAAATGCCAAAAAGATTTTAAGTTTTTATTATGTTCGTACATATTTTATTAAACCTTGATTTATTCAAAATCATGTGTTTTGTTGTCAAGATCGTTCATGCAATGTTTGTTGGAAACCTAGGACTTAAACAAATCATTTACAAGTTGAGAGATTGAAAATAAAATTTCAGGTTATTCTGAAAACACTTCAAACTAAGAGCTTGTTTTGAAAAGGAAAATTCTTCTTTGACCCTTGAGAGGGTCTCTGAACGAATCTTATTCGTTCTAAGTTTTGTGCAGGTGTAGATGGGCAGGTAGATCAAGATCAAGTCTGCTTGTAGTTGCAGATGCTGAAGCGCTTAAAAGAAGATGAGAACGTGAAAGTTGGTTGTTGAACCTAAAGATGTACTGATTGTGTCTGAAGACAAGGAATGAAACCAGCCGGCTCAAGAAAGTCAACAAGAGAAAATTAGATGTCGAGCCTCCCGCATCTGATGTTTCTAAAATTTGCTGTTGCCGATTCTTCCCAGAAAATAAGATTGAAGTTCAAGTCTATAAGACTGGAAAATAAAGAACTGTTCAAGATCCAATCTGGTTCAAGATCCTGGATCAAGACAAGTACTAAGTTTCAAGAAATAAAGACGAAGAAAAGAACTTGACAAAGGTTCCTCGACATACTCAATCCTAGAGGGAGATTGTAGAGCCAATATTCTATATTGTTTTTAGGATTGCATATGTCGTTTAAGTTTGCTTTTAGTCGGTGTAGTACGTACTCGATACGTTTAGTTTGTACGTTTATTTTGTAAGTTTTGGAGAAATGGGGACCCTATAAAAGGGCCACCTAACCCATTTCTCCAACTCTCTCCAACCCTTTCACTCCAAGACATAACATTTGGAAATAAAGTTTCTTTCTCTCATTCTCTCACCCACTTCTTCTCTGTTTTAGAAAATAAACCAAACAAACTAAGATCCGAGATCCGAGTGTCGTTGGTGATTTCTGCTAACCAACAACACGGATTGATCCGAGTCAAGTCTTGAGATCCATCTAGAGGACCTACAAGTGGTATCAGAGCTTTCGGCTATACTTTTTGTGGTTTTCGGGTCAAACTTTTCGGGTTTTGATCTTAGTTTTTGTTGGATTTGAGGTTGATTTCGTGTTACTCACCTCTTTTGAAGTCCCTTACACCTTGGAAATACATGAGAATCACCAAATCTAATTTTTTAGTGTTTTAAGTTTTAGTGTCCGAGCTCATATTCGACTTAAAAACTCAGATCTAGGCCGATTTAATGATTTTTAGACTAAAGTCTTTTGGACTCTTTGGAAGTTTGGGTGTTATATTGTCACAAAAAAAATCGCATCGGGTACTGTAGCAGTCGCTTCCGAGTTACTGTAGCAATCGCCGGGGGTACGATAGCAATCGCATCGCCGAGGTACTGTAGTAATCGCTTCGCATGGGGTACTGTAGCAAATCGTTTCGCTTCGCACAGGGGGGGGGGGGTACTATAGCAACCGCTTCGCTTCGCACAGGTACTGTAGCAATCGCTTCGCATCGGACTGTAGCAACTCGGTACTGTAGCAACTCATGCGAAACACTGTAACAACTCACGCGAGACACTGTAGCAACTCGGTACTGTAGCAATTCATGCGAAACACTGTAGCGACTCGGTACTGTAGCAACTCATGCGAAACACTGTAGCAACTCATGCGAAACAATTTAGCGACTCGGTTAAAATAAAACTTAGATCTTTCTTAGAAAGTTTTACCTTGTCCCTCGCAACGGTGCCAAAAATTTGTTGTGTGTGTACGTGAGTGTATAAAAAGTGTTGATTTCTTTTATTTCACACAAGACCGTGCTTTAAATTTATAAAAACGATTTCTACTAAGACTAAATCAAACACATATAGGCAAGTGTGCCTATCGTATATGTAGAATAGTACTGGTAAGAACCAAGTATCGATCCATGGAAATGAATGATTTCTAATAATAAATCTTTTTTCTAAATTAACCGGATGTAATCATTTAGGGGTGTTTTTAAACTAAATCATTTTAAGTTATAATAAATAAAATAGGTGAACAAGTAGAGGAATTTTAGACGAGAAAATCAATAAATGAAGGTTACCATCTAAATCATGAATGCACTTGCTCTTCTTTGATTATTAATATTTTGAATATATGATTAACTTGCTTTAATAATATAAAATAGAAGAACCCCTTTCTAAGTGAAGGACCCTATGGCACAAAAGAAAGTAGAATGCATAACTTCATGTCTACCATAAAAATGTCAATTTAAGTAAGCAAGTAGTTTTCATGAAGTATAAAGATTAGGATTGACTTTAATTTCTCAAATACCAATCCTAACAACTTTGGGTGATTATAGTATATTCACACAACCTCCCCTTGGTTGATTTAAGTTGATTATAATTATACATTCCTTTAACATATGATTTCTTTAACTAGCAATGCGACCTAATCAATTGTACTTAACAATGTTGTTTTATAATTACCATAACTAGAGAAATTAATCATAGCATATATCTCATATTTTCAAAGTCCAACACATGGAATATGTTTTGGATACTATCAAGATTTTCTGTTTACCATTCCTAGTTTTCAAGAACATGAGTGAATCATGAATGATTATAAAGATTTGTTTTAAGGATTTTAATCACCAACCTTGAATTAATGGATTATGATGACAAAATATATTTCATCCAAGGATAATTGCAAGATAATCATGTACATCACAAAAACTAAATCACATATTCAAATAATCATATCAAATAAAGTTAAGTTTCATCATAGATTTAGATGGTAAAAGGAGGTTTAGCTCATGATGAGCATGGCAATGATCATCAAAGAAGATATCAAACACATGATTAAACTAGGACAACTAACCAAATTTGGGATGAATCCTCTTCTTCAATGGTGATGAATGATGAAGTTGGTGGATGATGATGGATGCCTTCAAGCCTTCAAACTCTATAATGTATCTTCAATTTAAGTGTAAAGTGAGTGTTTTTAAGTGAGAAACCCGTCCAAACCCTCTCCAAACACACCTATTGCAATGAAACATGCAATCTATTTATAGGCTATTTGGGTGACCAGACATGAGCCTGCGTTAGACGGGCACGCCCCCGTGTCCAGCTGTCCAGTGCATTAATTGCTTGTCAGATCGTACATATGATGACTGATGTAACACAAAGTGTACATCTTATTGCATCGAATTATCCTCATATTTAAAGCGAACTCCATGTAAATTCATTGTTTTAGGTACTTATTTGAGTTATTTGTGAATTTGCAGGTCCGGGCGCCCGCCCAACAAAGAAAACATGAAAAGAGGGCGTTTCAAGGACAAAAACGGCAATTTGCCAGACCTGCACGCCCATGCATGCCAGTGGGACCGTGCCGCCTTGGAAAATCACCAGTGCAAGCCGGATCTAATGCCAAGAAAATTCAAAATGGCTAGCCCGTGCACGCCCATGCCAGACCGTAAAGCCCGTGCCCGAACTAAAGCAATGGGTTGACATTCCACATTAGGGCATGACCGTGCATGTCCATGCGCTTGCCCATGCCAAAAGTCCATAATGCATAAATACACCTCCATTACCTACATTTCAAGTGTGGAGCCTTAGGGGAATTCACTGAATTTGCTGGAAAATTATTGTGTGTTTGCTGGAGAGAATTCAAGGCTTTCATCTTGTGTGATCATCCTTGAAAGTAACAATCATCATTCATCTTAGTTTGGAATTTCTTGTTCTTATCAATGCTTTGTAAGACTACTTTGATTTTGTTTGTTGTATCAAGCCGTATGGGCTAATACTTTTGTTACTTAGATTATGTTGAAACATTTACTTATGTGATATTTATCTATGCATGATTTTGGCAAGTTGGTGTTCTTCAAGTTTATGACATGTTCTTGAATAGGGTTTAATGGTTGAATGCTTGTTTTAATTCCTAATCTTGTTAGTTTGATAGATGCTTAGCCATAATATGTTGGAAAACTATGTGTTGAGTATTTGTTTATGAACTTCGTTTGTGTATGCACACTTTGTTTATATCACTAAGTTAGGAATGACTAGTGGAAATTAACTTGGTTATGAATTTTAACAAGCATGAAACCTATCACTTGATATTGGAAAATTATATGGTGATAACATGATTCTTTGCGTTGGTTGATTTTTTCTAGAGATTAAGGCCATAATCCTTAGTTTATATTTTGCTAATTTAAAAGATTCATGTGTTTATCTAGTGTTCTTGAGCTAGTCTATTTTACATTATTTTAGGTGGTTAGTTTGTTGTTTTCATGCTAGCTTTCCTTTAATTATGAGATTAGGTGGTTTTGACAAACTTACTAACCTATGGTTATTGTCTTGAAAAACATCCATCATGATGCTTGTTGTTAGTGTTAGGTTGCCTTGATTGGAATTTGATATTGATACTTGCTCATGATGTTTGCCATTATCATTGTCATTTTGTCACTAAGTTTAAGTGGATGCATAGTCAAAGTAGCTTTGTTTGGATTGATTGTTAGTTGTATTTTATTTGCTTTGTTATTGTTATATGTTAGTTTAGTAATTTGAAAAACCAATTTGATTGCTTGTTAGGTTAAATCAATTACAAATATTTATTATCAAAGGTTCGCCGTGTCCATGGATTGACACTCGGTTCTTACCGATACTTTGCTACAAACGATAGGTACACTTGCCTTTCGTGTGTGGTTTGGTGGTTGGTGAAAACCATTTTTAAAACCCGATTTGTGTGAAACTTTTATTTTAAATTTATATATATATATATATATATATATATATATATATATATTCGCACACGTCAATGACTTAGCATGGGGGCATGTTGAATGAGACACGGGGGTGTGTTTTGGATGCCAGATTCTTACATTTTTATCTTTTCTTTTAGGGAGGGAGGGGGGTTGTTTGACCATGGGGGTGTGCTAGGTGAGACACGACCTCGTGTCAGCTTCATCAGATTTTGTCTTTTTCTTGGAAAGTTGACCACAAGGGTGTGCTATGTGAGACACGGCCCCGTGTTAGCTTCATCAGATTTTGTCTTTTCTAGGAAAGGTGACCACAGGGGTGTCTTTATTTTTCTTCGTGCATCCACTTGTTTCTTCGTTTAAGGATGGAATAAACTTGAAAATAGAAAGTAACATAATAAGTAGTTATTTGAACTAGATATTATAGTGAATATGGTATTTTGGAGATTATTTGATGCTAAAAAGATGTATATTTTTAAATACATCACACACACTCTCTACCCTCCACCTAAAACCGGATCTAGAAATAAGAGAAATGAGCAAGAATCACCAAGTATTCATTTGTCATACATTCAAATATAATGATTAAGATTAAACCCGTGTCCAAAACCAAATCTGAATCGACCTCAATAAGGTATGTTTTAGCTAAAAAGGTCAATTTTGGTGTACGTATTTGCATGAAGCAAGGTAGGATGATAGATCGGGTCATAATTAATGATAAACTAGCTAACTTGATAATAAATGGGTTAGTTGGCTCAGTTCGGATAAAACGATGAGTGTTCGGTTCATAAAAAGGATCGGTAAACGAAGTCGGATTTGCATGAAATTTTCTATGGCAGTAGATCAAAATGAAATGCTTAATAAAATCTCGAGCTTTACAGAAATTAGGATTAGATCTGGAAGATAAACCCGATTACGTTTAAACAGCTAAAATTTGAGAATTGCTACATTGTTGCGAATTGCTACAGCAATTGCGACTTGCTACAGTGTTATGAATTCTAGAGTAGTTACGAATTGATACAATGTTGTGAATTGCTATAGTGTCACGAATTGTTGTAGTAGTTGTGAATTGCTACAGTTTTGAGAATGTGTTTGCTATACATTACGATTCCCAAATCGTGGAAATCAAGAGTAGACAGCTAAGTAGTTAATTAACACTTGAATGTGTTAAACAATTAGTCATGCTCAGTTGAAGAGAGAAAATAACTATTAACTCCGAGCGTAACAGAATCAAGTTGAGTTCTAGCCCCCCTTTTTACCTTTAAATGCTTTGGGTCGTATGGATACTCAAGAAAGAAGATAAAAGATGAATGTGACATGTTTGTATGAAAAAGTAAATAGGTAAACTAATAATAAATATACTAAACACTTTTATGTGAAGTTGTATAAGTATGTGAGCAAGTCATGACGTGGACATCAGGGGGCGTCGTATTACCTTATACCTATCCATGTTATAAATGCTCGTGGGTAGTATGCAAGTACTTATAAGATATGCAAATGTTCCTTTTATGGATATGTATAGAGTTTCCATTTATGGATGGGATAGTGTGCTTTAATGGACAGGAAAGAACGGGCAAGAACACAATAAAGGACTAAAAGCCAATACTTTGTTTAGGGAATTTGTTGTTGTGTTATATGGTCTATTTATAGATATAAGGTATCGACTGATAAAATAATATATGTGTAATATGGTCCAGTTTTTAAGACTATGGTAAGGTGGTCTAGTTATGGATACTATGGTAAGAGGGTATAGTTATGGAAAATATGGTAAGGTGATCCAACTATGGATACTATGGTAAGGTGGTCCAGTTATGGATACAACGAGAATGTGGTATAGTCATGGATACTATGAGAACGTGATCCATTGATGGATACAATGAATAGGTAGTCCAATTAGGGATACTAATTGTGGTAGTTAATAAATACGCATGTGTATGTGGTATGATTGCATGGTATGGTAGTTAATGAATGTATGCACATATGTTGTGTGTTTGTTGGTCCAGCTATGGATACTAGTATAATAGATAGCGTTTATGAACGGCGTGCATGCTACGGTATGCATGAAGAAGACAAGGGTAAGTACGTAAATGAATGTGTACGAAATAAGGGTTATGCTAAATGTATCTTTGGATACAAAAGGGTCACGTGTCAATTGTTTAAATTGATCACTTAAGAAAAGAAAGGGTCCGGGGCCTTACATCCTTGGGATAACATAATCCGATGTCAGGATTACCCCTCAGATGACAAAAAATATGCTTCACGGCTGCCAAATGAGTTACTCAGGAACTCTATTGATATCGGGTACACAAACAGACAGCAAACATAATATCCGGTCAAGAAGCCGTCAAATACATCAAAGATCCGATCATAGCACGATAGAGGGTATAATCATAGCAATCATCATTCATCTTAGTTTGCAATTTCTTGTTCTTAACAATTCTTTGTAAGACTACTTTGATTTTGTTTGTTGTATCAAGCCTTATGGGCTAATATTTTTATTACTTAGATTCTGTTGAAACTTTTACTTATATGATATTTATCTATGCATGATTTTGGCAAGTTGGTGTTCTTCAAGTTTATGACATATTCTTGAATAGAGTTTAATGGTTGAATGCTTGTTTTAATTCCTAATCTTGTTAGTTTGATAGATGCTTAGCCATAATATGTTGGAAAACTATGTGTTAAGTATTTGTTTATGAACTTAGTTTGTGTATACACACTTTGTTTATATCACTAAGATAGGAATGACTAGTGGAAATTAACTTGGTTATGAATTTTAACAAGCATGAAACCTATCACTTGATATTGGAAAATTATATTGTGATAACATGATTCTTTGAGTTGGTTGATGTTTTCTAGAGATTAAGGTCATAATCCTTAGTTTATATTTTGCTAATTTAAAAGATTCATGTGTTTAACTAGTGTTCTTGAGCAAGTCCATTTTACATTATTTTAGGTGGTTAGTTTGTTGTTTTCATGCTAGCTTTCCTTTAATTATGAGATTAGGTAGTTTTGACAAACTTACTAACCTATGGTTATTGTCTTGAAAAACACCCATCATGATGCTTGTTGTTAGTGTTAGGTTTCCTTGATTTGAATTTGATATTGATACATGCTCGTGATGTTTGCCCTTATCATTGTCATTTTGTCACTAAGTTTAAGTGGATGCATAGTCTAAGTAGCTTTGTTTGGATTGATTGTTAGTTGTATTTTATTTGCTTTGTTTTTGTTATATGTTAGTTTAGTAATTTGAAAAACCAATTTGATTGCTTGTTAGGTTAAATCAATTACAAAGATTTATTATCAAAGATTTGCCGTGTCCATGGATTGACACTCGGTTTTTACCGATACTTTGCTACAAACTATAGGTACACTTGCCTTTCGTGTGTGGTTTGGTTGTTGGTGAAAACCATTTTTAAAACCCGATTTGCGTGAAACTTTTATTTAAATTTTTATTTATATATTCGCACACGTCAAGTTTTTGGCGCCGTTGCCGGGGACACGGTGTTTTACTTTGGAAAACGATACGAGTAATTGATTTGCCTTGTAGATATTTTTGCTCTATGTTATTTTAGTCTATTTCATTTTTATTCATCTTGTTTTATTTTATTTTATTAGTTATATTTTTAGGTAGTTTTCCGTGTCTTGGTTGTTTTCCGTTACGCGTTTCTTTCGGGTGATGCATGTCCACCACACCCGGTCCTAAGCTTGTTTCCCCCCTTTCTGAACCCGAGCGACATCTTCAAGAAGGTTTGAGGAGGAGAGCATGCAAGATTGCTGAGGTCTTTGAAAACGAAGTTGTATATGAGGACGCGAATCCCGAGGAAGAAGAGATGGCGGATCCGAAAAATCAAGGTCGCATGGATGACTTCGCCACGCCATCCCTTGATGGCTACGGCAGTGGTGTCAGGGAGCCCGAGATTACCGTGACTTTCGAGATAAAGTCGAGTATTATTCATATGGTCGAAAATTCCGTTTCTTTCCATGGCTTCTCGAACGACGACCCTCATTCTCATGTTGCGCATTTCCTTCGATTGTGTGCGACATTCAAAATTCAGGGGTGTACAGACGATGCCATGAGACTCCGACTATTTCCATTCTCACTTCGCGGGGCTGTCTTGGAGTGGTTAGAGGCACTCCCTTCCGGTTCCATCACCACTTGGAACCAATTGGTTGAGCAGTTTCTTCTTCAGTACTTCTCACCCGATAAAATGCAAGATACCGGGCAAAAATCAGTAGTTTTCATATTGATGATGACGAGTCACTTCATGCTGCATGGGAGAGGTTCAAGGGCTTGTTGAGAAAATTCCCTCATCACGGTTTGAGTCGCGGACTTCAGTGTCGTACGTTCTTTGATGCTTTATTCGGAGCACAGAAGCAGGCAGTTGATCAGGTTGTGGGAGGAGATTTCGGTAGATGTACTCCCAATGAGGCGTTGAATATCTTGGAGCGCGCTGCTAAGAAGATTTTTGCATATAATCTGCCTCGTAGTATTCCTTCTACTAAGGGCGTTCTTCATGTCGATTCTAATACCCTTGTTTCCGCTCAATTAGAAGCCTTGACCAAAAGATTTGACCAGATGCAATCCGATCTGGCTAAGTCTAGCTCTCGTTGTGGGGTGTGTGATGGGAAACACCAAACCAGTCATTGCCAGCAGGCCATGGTGGTGGAGGATGTTGACTTTGTAGGCCGCCAAAACAATGCCTACAGCAACTCCTACAACCCGGGATGGAGAAATCACCCAAATTTCAGCTGGAAAGATAATGGTGGCTCTCAAAATCAGAGTCAAAATCAAAAGCCACCAGGGTTTGACCAAAATCCAAATTACCAGAATCAACCCCAGAACCAATCTTACCAACAAAAGCCTCAGTTTCAGGGTTCCAGCAGTGGTGGTCAGTCTAGTGGGGGGTCTAGTGTTGAAAATATTTTGATCCAACTTTTAGCTAAGACCGAGACCTCAAAAAAACTAGCTGAACAGAGGAACCTGATGATTGATGAGACTCTCCAGAGACACAATCTCAAGTTGAGAAATCAGAAAGCGTCCATTCAGACCATTGAGAATCAGGTTGGACAGATTGCTTAGCTCCTCTCTACGAGACCACAGGGTGGCCTTCTGAGCAACACTGAGATTAATCTGAATGCCGAGGCTAAGGCTATTACCCTGAGGAGTGGTAGATCCACCATTCCTGTTGATCCATTGGTTTCCACACCAAAACCGATTGCCGATGAGATCGAGACTGAGACTCCTGGTGAGGTGCACCCGAGGGTAACCCCAGAAAGTACTGCACAAACCAATGAGCCAGTCAGGACTTATGTTCCTCCCATTCCATACCCAGGCCGTCTGAAGAATCAGAAGATGGAAGAGCAGTACGGGAAATTCTTAGAGCTTTTTAAGCAGCTTCACATCAATCTTCCGTTTCTCGATGCATTGAAAGAGATGCCTAAGTATGCTAAGTTCCTGAAGGAGGTTCTCTCGAACAAGAAGAAATTAGAAGAACTTTCTTGCGTGACTTTGAATGAGGAGTATTATGCGGGCCTTTAGAATAAACTGCCCAAAAAAATAACCGATCCGGGCAGTTTTACCATTCCATGTTTGATCGGTAGTTTGTCGGTTAGTAACGCTTTAGCCGACCTAGGTGCTACCATAAACTTGATGCCTTATTCTGTTTTTGCTAAGATAGACCTAGGTGAGCCTAAGCCTACTCGCATGAGCATTCAGCTTGGCGACCGCTCGGTGAAATACCTGAGAGGTATAGTTGAGAATATGCTTGTGTTTTTTGTTGACTTTGTGATCTTGAACATGGATTGGGATAAAAATGTACCACACATCTTGGGTCGTGCTTTCCTAGCCACTGCTAGAGCTCTCATTGATGTTTGCACCGGCAGACTCACTCTTAGAGTTGGAGACGAGGAGGTGACCTTTGATATTGGAGATCCATGCGCCACCCAAATGATCATGATGACGTGCTCTACATTGATACCATCGACTCTTGCGTTTGTGAGCACATACATGACACGCGAGAGGGGTACTCTTTGGATACTCAGTTGTGTTTTAGAGAGGTTTCTGACTTGATTAGTGGGCCTCTGATTGATGAGTTGGTCTGTGGTATGGACCACGAGTCTCCTGAGTGTTTAGAGAGGATTGAGGATGTTGATTGCGTTGCCGTGCCTAAGGCGAAACCTTCTGTTGTGGACCCACCATCTATCGAGCTTAAGGAACTCCCATCTCATTTGGAGTATGCCTTTTTGGAGGATGGGTCCCGTTTGCCTGTTATCATTTCTGCTGGTTTGTTGAGCGAGGAGAAGGTGAAGTTGCTCATGGTTCTGAAGAGGCACAAGCACGCGATCACCTGGAAGATCATGGATATAAAAGGGATCAGTCCATCCTTTTGTACCCATAAGATCTTGATAGAGGAGGAGTACAAACCCGTGGTGCAGCACCAACGGCGTCTCAACCATAATATGCAAGATGTTGTGAAGAAAGAGGTCATCAAGCTTCTCGATGCTGGATTGATCTATCTGATCTCTGATTCCCCATGGGTGAGCCCGTTGCAGGTCGTCCCAAAAAAAAGCGGTACGACGGTTGTTGTGAATGAGAAGAACGAATTGATTCCTACGCGTACCGTCACGGGATGGAGAGTTTGCATTGACTACCGCAAGCTCAATGATGCCACAAGGAAAGACCATTTCCCACTCCCCTTTATCGACCAGATGTTGGAGCGACTGTCGGGAAAGATGTACTATTGCTTTCTTGACGGTTTCTCGGGATACTTTCAGATCCCTATCTCTCCTGAGGATCAGGAGAAGACGACATTCACAGGCGGGGATTGAGGTTGATCGAGCCAAAATTGATAGCATTTCGAAGCTTCCGCCACCAAACTCAGTGAAGTCTATTTGGAGTTTTCTCGATCACGCGAGATGTAAGGTCCCGAATCCCGGGAATCCTACAGTTGGTAATCACATCCACAATTTCACAAAAATTTAAAACCAAACGATTCGTTTTTATTTAAAACAAGTTCAGAGTAAATAACAGCGGAAAAAGTGTAATTATTTAAAGAAAATCCCAAACACGGGTACAAGTGTCCAAAAATCGAATATAAATAAAATATATGTTTTATTTGAAATCCTCGACCAGAAATGCCTTCAACCTCCCGAGTAGCATCCAGCACGTAAGCGGTAGCATCCACTTCTTAACTTGAAAGTCAATCTAACATACACATAAAATCAGCTTGAGCTGAGTGAGTTCAAGTTTTCGTAAACGACATTCATTAAAAACTTTAACTCCCTGAGTATGGAATGTAGGGGAAAATCATGAGTCCATAAAATCATAAATAGCTTTTCTTAACCAAATCATAAGTAAATAAAACATTAAACATCTTTTCACGCAGCACGGGCCTCCTCACCCCGAGTCTTCCCCGACTAATATATTTGACCCAGCCGCGGTTTAACAAAACCGTTAAAATCATGCAACACGAGCCTCCTCACCCCGGGTCATCCCCAAGTAATATATTTGACTCGGTCACAGTTTAATAAAACAAAATCACGCAACACGAGCCTCCTCACCCCGGGTCATCCCCAAGTAACATATTTGACTCGGTCGCGGTTTAACATACCAAACACGTGATACGAGCCTCCTCACCCCGGGTCTTCCCCAAGTAATATATTTGACCCGACCACGGTTTATAGAACGGCGGGCCTCCTCACTCCGGGTATTTCCCATGTAATATATTTGACCCGCCGGGTCATAAACATGCAACACGGGCCTCCTCACCCCGGGTCCTCCCCGAGTAATATATTTGACCCGGTCACAGTTTACCATCACATACACATTCACATACACCTCCACATACACACATACAAACATCTAATTCAAACATCCAACCAACAATATCACCACATACAATCCATAAATAATGGATAATCTAGGCATTCAATACTAAGCCTAATAGCAACCTCGAGGCTTAGAGCCCAAGTAATATGCATAACCTTAAGGGATATATGACCCTATAAAGAGTCTAAAATATCCTAATGCATAAAATATAATTTACACATGTCTTCTTAAAGGCACAACCACAAACAAGATCATACAATACCAACCCAATAGTTTAAAGGAATAAAATCGATTAAAATCATAATAAGGTGTGTATGCTAGCCCAAAACGTAAAAGGTTAAAAGGGGCATCATGAACTCACATGAAACGAGCCAATCAAATAACAATGGGTATGAAAACTTCAAAGCCAATCCATAGTTTACTAACTAAACGTACTCAACGTACCGACTCGCTTATCCTACGAGATGTTCTAACATGATTTGATTGACCTAAAGCCTTGACATTACCAAATTCAATTACATCAGCCCCCGAGGCCATGTATTTACCAAAACCACCCTTAGTTAATCCCGGGGACAAATGGTTCCCAATTTACCCCCGAAAGTTGTTGACTTTATCGAATACGCGCGTTAACGGGTTGTTTATGCACTTAGATACCGACTCAGCCCCTTGTGGACCAAATTTAGTAAAATCACAGCCAACAAGTCCACACGACGCTACACGAGTTGGATGGGTCGGTATTTCGCAAGCACGATGCACAAACTACCAATAAACGCGAATTTGCGCCGTACCGACCCGTTTGAGTAACCGACAACCAATTCAGCCCCTATAACATAAAAATATAGTTTTTCACAGCCAACAAATCAAACCGAGGCTAAAACATCCGAATTGGTTATTAATTCCCTCAAACAACGCGATAAACGCAACAATTGACAAACTAGACAACCAAAACCTAGTTTTCACTTCATCAACAGTTGACCAATCTAACGAATGCCAAAACTCATGATACTAAAGTATATTACACTAGACATACCCAAGAAGAGGACGGAGCAAGAACTTCAATTATAACAGCCCTGAAAGATGTGAGAAAGGGCAGCCACAGGTTAAGCCTAAAACAAACTTATCGATCAATAACGAATATAACATGCAGATTTTAGCATGCAAAGATGCATTTTATTACATAGGAAAACCATGGAATTAAATTATTAACTTTTTACCAGACTTTTATAAATGTCTTAGGTTTTTAAAAATATTTTTATTATATTTTTCTAGTGGACACAAAAATCATAAATATTCCTCCAACACAGAAAGGTACGTGCAGCTATTTCAGTGCGCAACAAAATGGTTTTATTTTTATAAAATTCATTACCAAACCAAATTAAATGATTCCAATTGAGTTTGATTCTTAACTCAAAATAAAAAGTTCCAAAAGTGTAACCAACTAATTTTGACTTGTTGAAATAGAGTTATGATGTCGGGAAGACAGACCAGAATCCATCATCCCGCATCAGCTTTGACACTCGATCTTATAAATTCATAAAAACCATTCAAATCTTGTCCAAGAATTAAATGATATACCTTTCTGGAAACTAGACTCAAAGTAGAACATTATGGAAAGAAGAATCGATCAAAAACAATGGATTATCATCGCATTACAGACCCTACAATAAACGTATACGAATCTGTCAGCAAACTGTTATCATCAAAACTCAACCTTAACTACCAATAAGTGCGTTAATATGATCAATTAAGGTGTAAGAGACATGGGGAATTATAAAAAAGACCTTGGATTAGACTCGGGATGGCTGGACATGGCCGGAGCTGCAAGAAAATCGAGGTGATGATGGCTGCAAGGTTGCGATCGGCTAGCTAAGGGAGGAAGAAACTAGTTAGGGTTTTGTTATAATAATGTTACGCTTAGGCCCTTTTAACTTGTAAAACGTGATGTCTTGCGCCAAAGGTTAGATAACACGGCTTTCGGACATAGTTAGGAGGTCCCTTAAGGATGCCAACTCGGTCTCGGTTAAAAATACAAAATCTACAAGGCTTGATTCTTCTTTAACGAAAATTACAAAATTTAACGGGCGTTACACGGGATTCTATGGGAGATTCATAAAGGACTTTTCCCAAATCTCCCGCCCGATGACGAAACTCCTTGAGAAAGATGCCCCTTTTGTTTTCTCCTCCGAATGCCTTCAGGCGTTCGAGCTGTTGAAGGAGAAATTGGTGAATGCCCCTATCATGGTTGCCCCCGACTGGTCCTTGCCTTTTGAGTTGATGTGTGATGCGAGTGACTTTGAAGTTGGGACGGTCTTAGGTCAAAGGCGGGATAAGCACTTTTACCCGATTTATTATGCGAGTAGGACACTGAATGATGCGCAGGAGCACCACACGACCACTGAAAAAGAGCTCCTTGCTGTTGTCTTCGCATTCGATAAATTTCGTTCTTATCTTGTCCTTTCTAAGACCATTGTGTTTACGGACCATGCAGCCCTTCACTATCTTTTCAGTAAACAAGATGCGAAGCCGAGACTTATTCGATAGATTTTGTTGCTGCAGGAGTTTGACATTGAGATTCATGATAAAAAGGGTGCTGAAAATGACGCGGCTGGCCATCTCTCCTGTCTTGAGTGCTCTGCTTCATCGGAACAAGTGGGGGTTCACATAAATGACAATTTCCCCCACGAGTTCCTCATGTATATCAAGACGTGTGATGAAGATCATCCCTGGTTCGCTGACATTGCGAATTTTCTTGCTAGTGGGGTCGTGCTTAAAGGTCTTACTCACCAGAAAAAGAAGAAATTATTTTCTGATGTTAAGCATTATATTTGGGAGGATCCTTACTTGTTTCGTGTTGGCGCCGATCAGCTCGTGCGTAGGCGTGTGTATGGTGATGAGGCTCAAAAGATCTTGAAACACTGCCACGAGGGCCCAACCGGAGGACACCATGGAGCCACATCCACGGCGAAGAAGGTCTATGACGCCGGTTTCTTCTGGTCAACCATCTTCCGTGATGCTCATGACATGGTGCAGTCTTGTGATGCTTGCCAGAGGGCGAGTAACATGTCATCATGAGATAAGATGCCCCAGCGACCAATTCAGGTATTTGAGGTTTTTGATGTCTGGGCATCGACTTCATGGGACCTTTCCCGACTTCTTTTAGCCATCGTTACATCCTAGTAGCCGTTGATTACGTTTCGAAATGGGCCGAGGCGCAAGCCTTGCCCACAAATGATGCTAGGTCGGTGGTGAAATTCTTGAAGAATTTGTTCTCCCACTTTGGTGCCCCGAAAGCACTGATTAATGACCGAGGGACATTTTTCTGTAATACCCAGTTGGAAAAGGCATTGTCCCGGTATGGTTTCCATCATCGCTTCTCTACAACATATCACCCGTAGATGAGCGAGCAGGTCGAGGTCATGAATCGGGACATCAAGAGGATTTTGGAGAAAACGGTTAGTCAGAACCGTAAGGATTGGTCCGAGAAATTAGATGATGCACTGTGGGTTTTCCATACAGCCTACGAGACACCGATTGGTACGACACCGTTCAAATTGGTGTACGGGAAAGTGTGTCATCTCCCTATTGAGCTCGACCGTAAGGCGTATTGGACATTGAAATGTGCAAATCTTGATCTTACATGCGCGGGTAAAAACAGGATGGGTCAGTTGCATGAGCTTGAGGAGTTGAGAGGCCAAGCTTATGAGAATTCATGGATTTACAAGGAGAGGATCAAACAGCTTCATGATGCCCGGTTGAAGGACCTCAAACAATTCCAAGCGGGCGATCGTGTTTTGCTTTATAATTCTCGCCTTCGTTTATTCCTCGGGAAGTTGAAATCCCGATGGTCCAGCCCCTTTAGTCTGAGACAGGTGTTTGACTACGGTACCGTTGAGATTGGCCATGAGAATGGACGCATCTTCAACGTGAACGGTCACCGTTTGAAACACTATTTGGGTGAGCCGGTTGAGACTGTGTTGGAGGTTGTTGACCTCCACCGCATGACTTAAGTGTGGGGAGTGTGAGTCTAGCTATCGACTCCGTCAAAATTTAGCATCTTAGGAACTTTGTAGATTTTTGCGTGTTTGTTTTATTCTTGTTTGTTTTTGAAGAGTTATTCTTATCTTTGTCTCTTTCCGGTTTCGTTCTTTGAGCGAGAGATGTCGGGTTAGGACTCATAATGGTCACAATCGGGAACCATTTTGATTTGGAATTGAGTGGAATACTGCCAAATTGGCAGAATGAGAATTGGCAGGTCAAATCGACCTTGCATGGTAAACCGCACGGCCGTACGTGCAACCTCGGGAAACGTGCATGCAGATTTAAAGGAGTTTTACAACCTACCTACCATCATTCTCATCCATTCCACTCTTTTCCCAGCCAATCTCGACCCTCTAGCCCCCGAATCTCTTGTTTTCTACCAGATTTTCACACTAAAGGTATGCTTAATCTTCCTTTCCATCTTCCTTTTCCTTGTTTTTGTAGATTTTAGGGTTTATTTTTGTGAGATTTAGGGCTTTTCCAATCCTATCACTTTTGGGTCGGATTTTCCCTAATTCCTTGTTTTAGTGGTTAGTTTTAGGGTTGTATTTGACTATATTGGGCTTGATTGCGTTGATTTTGGTCGATTGGGTTGGTTTTCTGGTGACAACCGCTGTCGGCACTGTTTCCGCACGGCCCGCACAACCGCCAGCACGGTCACGCTCGTTTTCCGGCCAGACAGTTTAGGATCGACCAGTTTTTCTGAAGCCCCTGCATGTTCCTGTCGGTCCGCACTGCCTTGCACTGTTTCTGACATGACCATGCCAAAATGTTAGTCGACCCGTTTTTCATTTTCTTTCGTTTTATTCTTGTGCTGATTGCTCTCTTTTTCTCAGATGTCGACATGTCGCAGTCACCCGTATCTTCAGTTCGCAGGCAGCAGCGGCAAGAGCCGCAACGCTCACTGCAAGTTCGGTTAGTTGTGGGCCAGACGTGACAAGTTCGCTTTGGGCCGGTTTCCATGCTATGAAACTCTCGCGCACTTCAATCAGCACAAGAGTTTCGAGGCTTTGCTCACGGAGCCATGGCGGCGTCTTTTCACCATCCACCGGCTAGTCTACCTCGAGATCACCCTCGAGTTTCTAGCTTCCTTATTCATGTATCCGTTGATCCGCGACCCCCACGACAGTAGCCGCGGGGTTCGTTTCAGGCTGGGGTAAGTGGTATAACTAGTCCCTTAACACCCTGGCCTGCACTTTGGGGTTGTATACGGACGAGGAGATAGAGATAGAGCTATTTGATGGTTTGCGTGATTTCCTGAGTACCGAGGTGAGACACGCATTCTGGAGACAGGTGTAACACATAGAGAAGAGCCTGTTCAATTTTTTTGATAAAAATATCAATACTAAAATTTAAATGGGTTAAAATGAAAAATTGGGTTTTCGAGGTAGCGCGATGAGTAGGTATAGAATATCATCGCGCTACGCGATGCAGTTCCCCAGAAGAAATCAGAAAAGGGGGCAACGCGCTGCGCAATGACCAGAGATTAAAGGGCATCGCGCTACGCGATACCCCATTAAGTAAACCAGGGACACGTGGTCAACATTTGGCAGCTCAATGTTATTTACGGCGTCACGCTACGCGATGGACCATTAAAAGACCCATCGCAATACGCGGCGATCTTTAAAACTCCGCCTATAAAAGGGGGTTACGGGATTGAACCCCATTCATCACAATTTCACCTCCATAATCACACACTTAGCATTGGAGATCGTGCCTGGCTGTTGTGAAGATCCGAGGTCCTGTTTTCTCGAAGATTATACAAGTATTGAAGTGGTAACGAGTCGTAGATCAGTTAAGCGAATAAGAAACAAGGTTCTGCCAACCAAGCCGTCATTCTACTATAGTAATTAGCATCCCCGAGTACTCATTAAGGTAGGGATTCTACCCAAGTATTATTTTATTATTATATGGCTTAGACCATAGTCAGGGGTATAGCCCAAAACCTTGATCATATTTATATAACAAAAACTTTATACATTCAAAGGGTATAGATAAACTAATGTTTCTTTATGAAACATAAGCTTTTACATACAATAAGATATAGTCAGAAATAGTTTCTTCACAACTAAGAAACGTAAGATTTTACATACCAGGGTTATAGTCAATTCAATGTTTTAGAAACCTATCAATAAGATGTATTTTTTTCATGAAGAAGAAACTCAACGCATGATTTGTAAATAATAAAAACACTACAGGTCTAAATATTTTATTCAAACAAATGATCAGTCAGGGTTTAAAGCTATCAAAACCAAACTAAAGGTCTGTAGCTGGATCAAGAGACAATCCGGGTATTTACATAAACTTATTTTATTATAGATCAATCATCATTCATTCACAAGGGTTTTCAAACGAGATCACCACATCATTCAGAAAAGACAATCACAATCACAATCACAGGTGAATACGTTAAATCTTTTTTAGTCCAATAGATGGCTTGTTTATCTAAACAGTCATTCAAATGTTTGTATGAGATTATGTGATCTCTAAATTTTAAGGGATTACGTGATCCCTAAGTCACAAGGTAGACAATAAAAGCAACTCAGACCGAGTACACATGTATCTGGATCCAAACATATCTGTTAACCTATCAATCAAGGCTACGTGGCCGCAGGCTAACAGACATAACGAAAGTCCTCCAAGGAGGCATCAGTTCTTGGAGAACCATAATTGTGTGTGTATGGAAATGGCACAAGTTCCCATAAATAAGAGACGTTTTTACTGAGTTAGTTTCAAAAATATCTTGCTAGTCAAATGTTTTTAGAGTCAACGATTCACCAGCATATCGCTACGTATTTTTCCCCTCATTACAGGAAAACAAGTATAGCACATATAGCAAGGAATTAGAGTCAATCTTGAATATAGAAGCTCGCAGATGGAAATGGCTCAATTTTAAATAAATAAAATAATGTAAAAAAAGGTTTGTAAACCAAAATATTGGGATATTTATTATCCAAAATATTTTCACAATAAATTAATATTTATTTTAATCAAAGACTTTCGCTAATAACCCGCAACTCTGATATATTTTCAAAACAGGTACCAACTACGGGTGTCACGCCTAGGTCATAAGTCGGGGTCTGAAAACAGGTTACTGGTTGGCAGCACGACGGTCGGTCCTCGAAGGCCACCCTCCTACTAGACCCGCTTCACCGCCTCTTGCACCACTATATATTATACTGCATAGGATGCCGCGGTGATAGTGTAGGTAACATCATGACCCGAGACCTTTTTCACTTGTACTGTATCATAGATGGTCACGACTGTAACCTAGGGTATAGTGTGGCATAGTGTTTCAAACGGGCGCGTGGTTTGACACCGGGGAGCTCCATCTGCGCGGGTATGCTCACCAGATTGGAGTGATGGATACACCGGCTGATGGCCGAATAACACTGATGGGTGAGGGAATTGCAGTGGGTATTGATCAGCTGCGTTCGATGAGGATCGTCAGGCAAGTCGGGAACCAGTCTCGATTGATTGATAGGCAGGGTCGCGTTTGGGATCAACTATCCCCGCCTGAGGACGAGCACATGCAGGACCAGCCACCACCGCAGTAGGCCGAGGACCCGGAGCCGCTTGACTACGAGCGTTTATGGGAGAGGTTCAATCAGTTTAGCCACAATCAGGAGCAGTTTTGGGTCATTCAGGAGCAGATCCGGGCCGAGCAGATCGATCAGCGGGGCCTGATTAACTATACCGCCGATTACACACGCCGAGGCTTCGAGTGGATGTACGCATACGGTCAGACCCATGCGGCACATCGTGGTTTCACGGTTCCCAATGCACCTTCATGGTCATACGGTGCTTCATCGAGTCACCCTTCGGGCAGCCACCGCCCTTTAACGTGCAGTTCTCCCCTCCTGGTCCTTCCTCTGGCCCGTTTTTTGACCACCCTCCAAGCCCCCTCGTTCAGCCAGGTCAGTTCATGGTTCGCGACCTCTATACCATGGTGGATCTGTACGGCTCTGACTTGTTCGCGAACCGGGATCCGGAGCCGTCTGGTTCAGCATTTGATGATCTTGGAGAGTAGCACTTTGTTTTCGTTGTTTTTATTTTAGGACTTGTTGACTTTATTTTTATCTTTTATTTGTAGACAATTTCATTTTCTTGTGGATTTGGGATAATGATGGATGCTATTTGGATTGATGGTATGGATATTTTTTTGTTTATTGTGTTGTTTGGTATGGTTTGGTTTGTCTTGCTTGATCCTTGCAGGTGGTTATTATGGATTGCACAGTCGGTGTTGCCGGGTCTTCACTATTGACCCTCCTAGATCTTTTGTCTGGTAGCCTTGCGGTTTTCAAGGGAGTTTTCTGTTCTCTCTTTTGCATTTACTTTTATAGTTTTTTGTTGTGCAACGAGGGCGTTGCACAATTCAAGTGTGGTGAGGGAACTTTGTTTGTCCAAACTCATTTTTTTTTTTTTGCAAAACTCCTAATTTTTTGTAGCAAATAATAACCACTAGGCAATTTTAATTCAACTTTAATTGTTTTGTCAAAGCACAAATCTTTAAGACACTCAAGCCGAAAACCTTTAAAAGACATACCTTTAAGCATGACAAACAGATTCACATTCTTGCCTTGCAAAAGTTACCCATTCTGCCCGTTTCCGTGATTTGCCCTCATCATATTTCTTCTCATTTTTTGAGGGCAATTGAGTGAGTCGGGTGATTATTGTAAGGTAGAACTTGTTTTTGGCATTGCATTTTAAAACTATATACATATACATGGCATAAACCATTGAGGAATTTAGGATAAACCCCAAGTCTAGCCGTTTTTCACTTATATTTTCCTTAACCACATTATCCGCTTAGTAGCCCATGTTTAGCCTTTTCTCGTGTTTTTCTATTTCATTCTATTTTTATCGCCGCTTAGCCATATAGCCTTTTATATTTTCACCCATTTTTTATTAGAAATCCGGTTCGGCTAAGTTAATTAATTTATTTTTGTATTTCATTTATGTTGTATTTTGTTCACTTGGGAAAGCACAATGCTATCTTCCAAGTTTGTATGTAAAGTTTATAAGTTGGCAAAAAAAACCCTTATAAGAAAAGAAGAGAAACTACGAAGTTAGTTCATCATATATCAGGTGAACGTGATTTCAAAGAGCAATTTTTGGTTTGTTAGCTCTCGGCCCTTTTAAACTATTTGGTTTAGTTAGTTAGATTTTGTTTTATAGCTAACTTAGTTTCGGATCTTCTAGCCGTTTAACCACTTTTCCCAAAAATTCCTCACCCTAACCCTAAGCCAAGTTACAACCCTCAAGTACTCGTGTTTTATGCCATGTATGTGTCGGTTTGATTTGACCCTTAAACAAGCCTATGCCTTGCTTAGTCATCGTCTTGGCATCGAGTGTTCTCAACATGCACTATTACACGCATGATCACTAAATATAGCCAAGTGTATGAGTGAGCATTGTGAGGTTTGCAAGATGGGAATGTGATGACAATTTGTAATGTTCTCTAAATTATGTCTTCATCTTTATTAGGCTTGTTTGGACAAATATACAATGCTTGCTTGATTTATTAAAGATTTAAATGATTATTGCTTGTGGGTTATTATTGCTATTTTGGAGTTTGTTTTACTTGCTTCAGGACAAGCAAAGTTTAAGTGTGGGGATGTTTGATGTAAAACAAAGTGTACATCTTATTGCATCGAATTATCCTCATATTTAAACCGAACTCCATGCAAATTCGTTGTTTTACGTACTTATTTGAGTTACTTGTGAATTTGCAGGTCCGGGCGCCCGCCCGATAAAGAAAACACGAAAAGAGGGCGTTTCAGGGACAAAAACAGCAATCTGCCAGACCTGCATGCCCATGCATGCCCGTGCATGGGACCGTGCTGCCTTGGAAAATCACCAGTGCAAGCCAGTGCTGGATCTAATGCCAAGAAAATTCAAAATGGCCAGCCCGTGCACGCCCAAGCACGCCCGTGCACGCCCCTGCCAGACCGTCAAACCCATGCCCGAACATAGAAATCTGGTCAGACTAAAGCAATGGGTTGACTTTCCACATCAGGGCACGACCGTGCATGCCCATGCACTTGCCCGTGCCAAACGTCCAGAATGCATAAATAAACCTCCATTACCTTCATTTCTAGTGTGGAGGCTGTAGGTTCCCTGGACGGATCGCACGAGATATCTCGGTCTACTCAGGTGCGGAATCCCTGCGTAGATCGTTACGAGTATAGAACACAAACCAAACAAACACACGAATAACCGAACACACGTTATATATTATAACTCAAACACGTGACGTAATATCACCGTTACAGACTCTCGTCCTCACGTTACAACGAACTCGAACCACTGAAACGAAATTAAACAACTATTAGAAACCAAGCCGTAAGCTAGGTATATAAATACACGACAACTTCGCCTGGCATGTTCACGCGAGGTAGTCCATAACTTCGCTTGACTAACAAGTTCGCATGTTAAGCGAACTTGTCAGTAACTTCGCTTAAACATACAAAACATAATTAAACATTACAGACTCGATTACAAACACTAGATTATGAACTACTGACACTATGCACCAACAGACTCCCCCTTGGCAGTAGCTTCATATCTTGATCTTTAAGCACTTGTCTCGTAATCTTCATTCTTGTCTCTTCACGCATGCACTCCTTCTCTAACACAAACTGACACAACTCTTTGATACTTCCTCGCTTCGTCCTTCCAAGCAGGAATATAAAAGATTTTCTTCTCATTAAGCACCTTCAGATCAGCTTGCGATAAGTTTACCAAATGCATCGGATCGTAAACTCTTAGGAGCTCCTGTTCATCCTCGTCTTCCATCACCGCCTCTGCTGTCTCACAATCCACATACCACCACTTTAGGTCTTTAAGCACATCCTTGGGCATTAGCTTCATCGGTACTTCTTTCAGGCACCGGATCGGTTTATACTTCATGACCATCCAAGGTTTTCCATCAGTTCTCAAACCTCTATCCTTGTCTTCAACAAGTTTTCCCTTCTGCGGTTTCAACAGCTCAAACTTTTTTTCTTTTATACTCTCTCTCCATACAATTTTCTCAATGACTCTAGCCATATTATCATCATTTCGATTGATTAACCCTAATCTGGCTAAGTCTTTCACTTCACATTCCGGCAGTGTATTCAACGACCTTAACATTCTTTTAAAATACTGAACGCCGTCATACCGTTTAATCACAAAGAGCTTCAACTGCTCATCATAGATCCAGCAAATAATCCCTTTCTTCGCTTCAGCATATCCTTTAATATTGTAACTCTTCTTAAACATTGTAGGGACCGCTGGTTTCTTCGTTTTGACGAACCACTGAGCATAGCCTTCCTTCCACCTAGGCTGCTCTTCCCATTCAGTATCATCTATTACTGTCTCATTACCCATATCAGCTTTCTCCACACCTGGAATGTCATACTCCACATTCCCTTCTACTATTTCACCTTCCTCAACATCTTCTTCAATCACAATCTGTGCGCCAATCTTCTCAATCTCCTCAGTAGGCAGCACATCATCATCAAACATCACATCATCATCTAGCATATCATCATCTAATTCTTTCAAAGCATCAATCACATCATCTTCATCATCAACCATCACCACCTCATCACCACCAACTGCACCTGCAGACTCCCCCTGAGCTGTGGAAGTCCCAAGAGCTTGAGTAGTTCTTGGCAACTCACCACCTGCACCTTTCGATGCATTGGGATCATCGTCTCTATCATCTTCTTTGTCCTTTCGATGCATTGGGATCAACTGGATGTACGGCATTGAGCGAAGATACGTTTGCTCACATTCTCCACGTATTTTATTGGACGTCGTTGAGGCAACGTGGGAGCAACATGATTCAAGATCATCTGAATGAATCTTGGATACATGATGAACCTCTCACGGGCCATCGCTCTCCTCTGTCTGTCGATCTCATAAAAGACCATCTGACTGAAGCTATAACGTTTGTTATAGGTCAGAGCAGTCATTGCGGACTGCATGGTCGCACCCATACCGTCAGTGCCCGCCTTCCTCCCAGACATGCAGACAATCATTACGTGCATGAGGAAGCGCCACTGATCAAGCAGGAAACCCTTCCTCCTCTGAGTATCACCTAATGGACCAGAATAGCCCATTCGGAGAAACGCTCCATCACGGAACGGAGCCACAAACTCTGTAGGGTCATCCCTAGTCTCCTCACCGAACCGTAAAGCCACCCGTATTTGTTCAGATGAGAACTGAACCTCCTGATTGTTGACGGTTGCTCGCATAACCGGGGGCTCAACACGGCAATCGTATTCCACAGTCTGCCAGAAATCCTCGATATTGGGTAAGGAAATCGGCAGAGTCGTAGTGATTGCGTGGAATATCCTCGAGCGAAGGAGGAATGTGATTATCTCGCGGAAATCCTCCACACCACTCGCTTCCGGGTCTAAGGTGATGAACATGTTGTGACCCGGGAAGAATTGTCTCTGATTATCTCCTCCGTCATCTCCTCCAGCACCTCCAGCACCGGCAACAGCAGCCATATCTGCAACAAACGAATCAAGTTAGATAAACGTTAAAGCATAACACAAGTTCGCTTGTTACCATGAGCGAAGTTGTGATTAAATCTGTATCGGCGAAGTTAAAGTTGGGGCGAAGTTGGGAACAACTTCGCTTCAGCTTTAAGTTCCTCTGATAACTGATAAGTTAAAAAGTCCAGGCAAAGTTAATGTTAACTTTGCCTCACCACAACATCGCCTCAGAACATCGCCTCAGAACATCGCCTCAAGCGAAGTTAAGCCTCAGGCGAAGTTACGGATAACTTCGCCCAAACCTTAAGTTCGCTTGAATCTGAAACGGCGACAGTAAGGTCGATTACATTCCGGAAAATCTGGTGTTTCTGGTTAATGTGGAGATTAAGGACTCTGAAACACAAGTTTTTAAGGATAACTAGACGACCATGTTGCACATGACCACGTGAAAACAAGGTTTGAAATCGGGTTTAAGGATCGATCGGCCGAGGTTATTAACCGGTTATCGAAACAACCTTAGATTAACATCAAAGAACAGATAACACGATGTAATGACCCAACCAACCTTTAAATCGGTTTGAAATCGAAGGAAGAAAACAAAGATGATTGACAGATTGATCGATAAGTTCGCTGAAATTTCGAAGAGAATAAGTTTGCTGATATTTAAGAATAATGAACGATTGACCTTTGAAAATCCTTATATAGGGGCGCTGTTATACAGGCGAAGTTATGGTTAACTTCGCCTAGGCGAAGTTATGCACAAGTTCGCCTGTTTAACAACATCGCCTATATTTACAAAATCAAACCTTATAATTTGAATCATTTTGCAATTAAGTTTTAAAACTTCCCTTTAGGAATTAAATGACACGATCAAGTCCAAATAACCATTTATAAAAGCATACAACTACATAAAAAGAAAACTTTTAACAATTAAAGTATAAGGGATCAAATTTCAGTCTCGATAGGGACTACTACGTTTTAGAAAAGATCCGAACAGGAATCATACTAATTACGTGACTGTCACATAGATCCGTGTTTAGCTGTATTATGACATATAGAGACAGGTTGTAAGCAGGTAAATAACTTAAGATGGTTTTCATCGTTTCTGTGATACGAGTTAGGTTCAATTATGCCTCAAAATATAAGTGGGCAACAACTCAGAAATTTTTGATGCCTCCTATCTATTCTCAAAGTGTATTTGGCTTTCCCCAAGTCACCCCGAATTGACCTCAACCCATAGTGTCTGATTAAGTTTGTAAGTACTCTTCATCTGGTTCCCGTTCTCTTTCTTACTCCATGATTAAGAAGTCTTGATATTTTGAACTCTAGAATGTTTCAATAACTCATAAGTTTTTTTTTTTTTTTTTCAAACATTCATATAGAATTCAGAGTAGTAAACAACTGCAAGTCCCGAATCTGGATCACTGCAGTTTCTTGAAACGCTATCTCCATGGGAATCAGAACACTTACGGGCTCGTGTATGACTGGGTAATCGCTTTTCTGCCTATCATTCGGAAAGATATATATGAAGACATGCAAAACTCGTAAGGAGTTTCCACGTAAAATCAAGTAGATTTAGTTTGTATCACATCTACTTTTACACACCATAAAAAGCTACCATGACATACAATAACTGTCCTAAAGCCTTTTAAGCCTAATAACTTCACTAGTTAAGCACACAAAATCAGTATATCTATCATTTTCCAAGGTTGGATCAATTTCTGTTAACCATAGCAAACGAAATTCTTACGAAGTAGCAGACTTGAAAAATAATTTCATTTCCCCCAAAAAAAATTTTTAACATTAATCGCCCCGACCAAAACAAAGTCTTCAGGTAAACGGCTATCCCGAAGATCCAATGGATCAGCTGGACCGACCACATAC
Source organism: Bidens hawaiensis (assembly GCF_021521415.1). NCBI lineage: Eukaryota > Viridiplantae > Streptophyta > Magnoliopsida > Asterales > Asteraceae > Bidens > Bidens hawaiensis. The sequence continues at coordinate 39,712 of NW_027497722.1, read as the reverse complement.
TAGTATGTGTCCTTCTAACTAAGCTTGATCGACTAATTTTAAGCGAAAGAATGAAAACTCATCATAAACCGCCCCGCTCACTTTCAGTCATCTGGTTAATGGCTATCCTCAAATTCTACAAGTAGAAAATGAGGACCAAAACATGTCCGAAGACAAGTCCTTCAAACTAAGGCAACCGACATATTTTTAAGCGATAGTGACGTTTTTTTTTTTTTTTTTTAACTCAACATTAAAAGCATGGTTACTCGGGATTGATCATCCCATTTAGCTCGATAAGGTTTTGAAATCTTGTTTTGTCAAACGCTTTAGTATAAAGATCAGCGAAATTATCAAGCGTATCCACCTTTTCAAGTACAATCAGTTTCTTCTCAGCACAATCCCGTATAAAATGATGACGTATGTCAATATGTTTAGTTTTACTGTGCTTCACGGGATTGTTAGTTACTGAGATAGCAGCTGTGTTATCAATGCAAATAGGAGTAAGTAAGAAATTCAGACCATAGTCGCGCAACTGTTGTTGAATCCAAAGAACCTGGGAGCAGCAGTTGGATGCTGCCATGTATTCTGCTTCACAGGTTGAAATTGCGACCGAAGTCTGTTTCTTGCATTGCCACGACACCAATCTGCCACCAAGAAATTGACATCGTCCAGTTGTTGACTTCCGACTCTGATTGCACCCTCCATAATCAGAATCTGTGTAAGCGACTAGCTCCAAGTCTCCTCCACTTGGGTACCACAACCCCAGCTTCGGTTTGCCCTTGAGATACCTCAGTATCCTCTACACACCCTTCAGATGAGATTCTTTTGGGTTTGCCTAAAAGCGTGCACAAAGACAAACAGCAAACATTATATCAGGCCTAGAAGCAGTAAAGTACATTAAAGAACCTATAATAGCCCGATATTGAGTTGGGTCCACATCTGCATCACCGTCTGACTCAGCACCCAATTTGTGATTGACGCAGATTGGAGTGTCGAATGGAGTGATGTCCTCCATCTTGAAGCGTTTGAGCACATCAAGTACATACTTGGTCTGATGAATGAACATCCCATCCTTCTTCTGATCAACCTGCAATCCTAAAAAGAAAGTTAGTTCACCCATAGCACTCATTTCAAACCTTTTCTTCATGACGTCCTCAAACTCCTGACACATGGAGACTTTAGATGCAGCAAAGATAATGTCATCCACGTAGACTTGCACCAGCAGGAAGTCGCTTCCTTCTCTCTTAACGAACAACGTGCTATCAATCTTTCCTCTTTCAAACCCATTTTCAAGCAAGTAATCTGATAAAGTTGAATACTAGGCACGAGGTGCCTGATGTAGTCCATACAATGCCTTGCTTAACTTGTACACGTGATCAGGAAAGTCTGGGTCAGGAAAACCCGAAGGTTGCTCAACATACACTACCTCATCAACTTTCCCATTCAGAAACGCACTCTTCACATCCAACTGAAATACCTTCATCTTCTTATAAGCAGCGAACGCCAAAAACAATCTAATGGCTTCCAACCTTGCGACAGGAGCGAACACTTCATTATAATCAATACCCTCTTGTTGATTAAAACCTTTAACGACTAGCCTCGCCTTGTTTCTTATGATAATCCCTTTCTCATCTCTCTTGCACTTAAACACCCATTTTGTGCCTATCGCATGCAAATGCTTCGGTTTTTCAACCAAAGTCCAAACTTCCATTTTCTTGAATTGGGCCAACTCTTCTTGCATAGCTTCGACCCACGAGCTGTCCTTGAGAGCCATTTGATAATTCTTCGGTTCAATCTGGCTGATAAAGCAGGTGTACAAGCATTCGTTGATTATCCCTGTCTCCTTGATGCTTGTGTAAACACAGGTGTGCTCATTCAAGCTACGTCTTGTTTGTACACCGGAGGACACATCACCAATCACATTCTCCAAAGGGTGATCTTTATGAATTCTCGTGGTCGGAACAGAACCGACATGCAAATTGTCTTCCAAGTTAGAAGAGAGCTCGTCAATGGTTGTTTCATGCTGAGAGTGAAACGGATTGAAAAATTCTTCTTCAGTCGAGGCAGCAGGGGTATCGACAGCATTTGATGAGGAAGGTTGACATTTATCGATCAGCTGTCTTTGCAATAGGTTTTCTTCCTCATCAAGGATCATCTTCGTAGAAACTCTCTCTTCTTCTTCAGCAATATCCAAATACGGTATGTTAAAAGACTTAAAAAGTTTAACATAGTCGAAAAACTCAGCAGGTCCGTTGCTTGGTTTTGGCGGTTGGTAACTTGTGATATCGGTGTTACACACCACCTCAACCTTGCTGGTCGATGTATTAAAGACACGTCTGTTGGGAGTCCCAACAACATAACCGACTAAGATTCCTTCATCGGCTACTTCACCAAATTTAGAATTTGTCTTTAAAATCGAACAAGGGGACCCGAATGGTTCAAGACCACTCAAGTTGGGCTTTCTCCCATGCATATGCTCATAGCACGTTTTACCAAGTCTTTTAACAGTTAAGACTCTATTCAGAACATAACAGGCTGTAGCAACAGCTTCAGCCCAAAACACCACAGGAAGCTTCGAATCAGCCAGCATTGTTCTGGCTCCTTCAATTAATGTTCTGTTCTTCCTTTCAGCCACTCCATTCTGTTGCGGTGTATACGGAGCGCTGTATTGGTGTTCAATCCCTCTCTGAAGGCAGAAGATCTCCATCTCAAAATTCTTGAACTCCGTTCCATTGTCACTCCTGATAAACTTAACCCTTTTATCCATAACGTTCTCAACCTTGGTAATCAAATTCTTCACCATCTGAGCCGTTTCGTCTTTTGATTTCAGGAAATACACCCACGAATATCGTGAGTAGTCATCAGTGATCACCAAGCAATAAGAAGTGCCTCCTAGACTTTTTGCATTCACGGGACCGAAGAGATCCATGTGAAGCAATTCTAGAGTACTGGCAATTGAATTGACTTTCTTGGTGAGATGGCAATTGAGATGCTCAACTTTTTTATCAACCGGTGTTTTAGATGAATGTGTCCCATTCTCCTATGCCACAATTCGGACTCCAATTCGCTCGCTTTTGTCATAAGGCATGATTCTTCCGTGGCCATTTCAGTTGATCTCATATCCATAATATATGTATTTCTTTCACGTGGAGCCTTCATCACAATCCACTCCTCTGGTATCTGAAAACCAGGTTTCAACACAATCGCCTCATTCTTTGTAAATTGAACGGTGTACTCCTTATCACAGATCTGCGACACACTCAGCAGATTGTGCTTCAATTCTTCTACAAAGTTAACCTTCTCCAAAGTCATCTTTCCGTTTGACACCGTTCCCATTCCAGTAATCTTGCCACCACTTTCACCGGCAAAGCTCACTCTCCCTCCTTGAATAGGTTTCAAATCGTGTAACAAGTATTTGCTACCCGTCATGTGCCGGGAACAGCCGCTATCTACAACCCAAAGATTGTTGGCAGCCCTGTTCAACTGTTCCTGCACAATAAAGCAAAAGATTAGAATTTAGGGACCCAAGACCAATTGGTCTTGGATCTATACATCCCAAACTTTGGCTTTCCAAAGTTAGTATCTCAAAAATTCCTGTAAGTCCTATTAGGAAACCTCCTTGAAGATTGATTGTGAGGCCTACCAAACCTTTGTGAATTGAAAGAATTATAACTTGTGGTTTGGTTATTAGCAGTGTAAAACTGAGATTTGTTTCTATGAAAACCTGAATTAGTCACATTTTTGAATTTTAAGTGGTTTTCATTTTTAGCAGCATGATAATAACTATTAGGCTTATTCTCAATTTTAGTAGGCCTTACACCTCTGAATCGCTGATTCATAGGGCAATCTGCAACTAGGTGCCCTAATAGATTACATCTAAAACAACACCTATGCTCAACTTTTTTATCAACCGGTGTTTTAGATGTCGAGGCTTTATTACCGCACGTTCGTCTCACATATGGTGGGACGTACGGGTTTAGTGGATTACTCTTTTTATTCGTCTTATCTTTTTCTCCACCATTGGGTAATACCACCTCCTCTTTTGCCTTACCAAACTCGGATGACTTATCCGAATCCGATGAGACTGGACTTGGATCAGAAATTTGAACACTTGAAACAGGCGAACTTGTTTCGCCTCCACTAACATTTGGTTCTTTACAAGTTACTTTAACTGGTACTGTCTGAGCAACCTCAAAATCAACAGATTTCTGAACACTAGGGTTAAAAGTGTAATTGTGATTATAAGGTGGTGGAACCTCATGATAACCGATTCCTCCTCTCTTAGCAGAGGAACCTTGATCACTAACAAGGTGATCAAGAATAGCAGAAGAATTTCTGAACTGCTCTAGTTTTCTATTCAGTTCCACCACTTTTACCTGGTGATCAGCAATCTGTTTTTCTCTATCAGCAATTAGTTTGGTTTTTTCTTCCAAAACTTCATAGCTTAAATCAATCACTTCAATTTTTTCAGCAAGTTTTGTTTTTAGACTTTTAACATCTTTTTCACAAGCTTTTATTTTGACTTTAAAGCTATTTTCTCTTGCTTTTATAAAATGATGATCTTCTTTTAGGGTTTTAAATTCAGCATCCAACCTAACATACTGATCGGTTATAGTTGCTAATTGCTCAGACAAGTTTTCACATTTAGAGCATGTAGGTTTAGAACATACCTCGGAGAGCTGGTCATTAACGTCTGCCATAAGAGCTTTTTCTTCTCCGGTAACCTTCTCATTTTCTTTAGTTTCAACCTTCGCCAAATTTGCCTGCTCAAAAGTTTCTTTAGAAAGCAGGTTCCAGTTGTATTCACCATCTTCTCTGGACATCATTGCGCTATAATCTTTAGAACCCCCACTTTGCTGTGTAGACCTGCCCTGACTTCGTTCCACACGCTCATTCCTGCATTCCTTAGCAAAGTGACCGTTTTGCTGACAATTGTAGCATCTCACCTTTGTCTTGTCAAACCCTGGCTTTCCACCGACAAACTTTCTCCCGGTCTTTCTCATAAACCGCTTCACTCTTCTTACGATCATGGCCATCTGCCATTGCAGATCCATTTCCTCCAGATCATCAGCATCAATCTGGTCATAATCTTCATCCAACATAGCTGGATCAACAACCTTCCCTTGAATGTAGTTCTCATAGGAAGCAATAAAAGAAGCATAGAGACCAAACTGCTCTTCAGCAGACTTGATACTCATAGGCATCTTGGAGTAGTTGTTGCTGGGAGTACTTGGAGAGCAACTACTCTTGCTTACCTGGGGTTGAGAACCACTCGATCCACCTGCTACATAGCAAACATCATCATTTGTGTTGACTGACACGTGACCCTCATGTGATGAGTTTGCGCCCGACTCTCCCTTCGAGTAGTAGGCAGCAGATTCAGTCTTCGATCCTGAGCTAGTGTTGACTTTAGCTCCATACATACCTGGATCTTGAACCTGATCCATAGGTGTCTCCTTTCTGACCATGTTAAGCTCAAAGGTTCTGAGCTTGTTGACTGTCGTTTCTAGATCATAAGTGGGAAAGTCTTTGTCTTCCCTCATCAGCACAGTGTACATCTCCCATTTTGGTGGGAGAGCATCTAGAAGCTTCTCAACTATTTCTTCTTCTCGGTAGGAAATTGAATAGTTGCTCAATTCAGTCATCAGATGGTAATATCGAGTGATAATATCATCTAAAGATTCATTCTTCAAATACTTGAAGACTGAGAACTGGGTTTTGAGCAATTTTATCTTTGAAGCCCGGATTCCTACATTCCCTTCAAATCTGTTCTCAAGAGCTTCCCACAGCTCTCTTGCTGATGTGTACTTTCTAAACGTATGAAGGATCTCTTGTGGAAAAGCCATAGTAATAGCAGCATGAGCCTTGCTCTCGGCCTCATACATCTTTTTCTCTTCATCTTCCATTTTGCTATACTTTTGATTTGATCTCGACCTTCATACTCCATAACTGGTGGAATATAACCATCCTGGATGCATACCCACATCTTCGCATCCTGGTATTTGACGTATTGTATGAACCGATCCTTCCATGCAACAAAATCGGTTCCCTTCAGCAACCTTGGGGCCTTAGTAGCTGACCCCGCTTCAACTTCCATCTTCACTAACTCAGAGATGTTAATCGACGACATCTTTCCCGAAAAGTAAGAAACCCGAAAAAATCAAAAAATTTTCTGAAAAGTACTGTAGGCGAAGTTACGGATAACTTCGCTTAAGCCTTAACTTCGCCGCTGATTAACTTAGTTGAAGAACTTCGCTGATGATTAACTTCGCTTAAGGTAAGTGAACTTAGGAGATAGGCGAAGTTGTAGAGAACTTCGCTGAGTTAGGCGAACTTGAGAAGGTAGGCGAAGTTGTGGATAACTTCGCTTAACCTTATATCTTCGCCGAAACCCTACGTATCCTGATGGCAACTTCGCCTAATGAACACGGACGTTTTTGCAGATCTGAAATCTGGATTTTATGAGGTTTTTGACGGTGCAAAGGCTTGAACACGATGGTAGAAGGTAAGATTGACTCAAAAACACAGAAAACACGTCCCGCGAATAGTCGAAACGGGACGATTTCTATACCCGCGTGAATATCCTGAACCACACAATCGAGCAAATGCTCTGATACCAATTGTAGGTTCCCTGGACGGATCGCACGAGATATCTCGGTCTACTCAGGTGCGGAATCCCTGCGTAGATCGTTACGAGTATAGAACACAAACCAAACAAACACACGAATAACCGAACACACGTTATATATTATAACTCAAACACGTGACGTAATATCACCGTTACAGACTCTCGTCCTCACGTTACAACGAACTCGAACCACTGAAACGAACTTAAACAACTATTACAAACCAAGCCGTAAGCTAGGTATATAAATACACGACAACTTCGCCTGGCATGTTCAGGCGAGGTTGTCCATAACTTCGCTTGACTAACAAGTTCGCCTGTTAAGCGAACTTGTCAGTAACTTCGCTTAAACATACAAAACATAATTAAACATTACAGACTCGATTACAGACACTAGATTATGAACTACTGACACTATGCACCAACAGACTCCCCCTTGGCAGTAGCTTCATATCTTGATCTTTAAGCACTTGTCTCGTAATCTTCAATCTTGTCTCTTCACGCATGCACTCCTTCTCTAACACAAACTGACACAACTCTTTGATACTTCCTCGCTTCGTCCTTCCAAGCAGGAATATAAAAGATTTTCTTCTCATTAAGCACCTTCAGATCAGCTTGCGATAAGTTTACCAAATGCATCGGATCGTAAACTCTTAGGAGCTCCTGTTCATCCTCGTCTTCCATCACCGCCTCTGCTGTCTCACAATCCACATACCACCACTTTAGGTCTTTAAGCACATCCTTGGGCATTAGCTTCATCGGTACTTCTTTAAGGCACCGGATCGGTTTATACTTCATGACCATCCAAGGTTTTCCATCAGCTCTCAAACCTCTATCCTTGTCTTCAACAAGTTTTCCCTTCTGCGGTTTCAACAGCTCAAACTTCTTCTCTTTTATACTCTCTCTCTCCATACAATTTTCTCAATGACTCTAGCCATATTATCGTCATTTCGATTGATTAACCCCAATCTGGCTAAGTCTTTCACTTCACATTCTGGCAGTGTATTCAACGACCTTAACATTCTTTTAAAATACTGAACGCCGTCATACCGTTTAAACACAAAGAGCTTCAACTGCTCATCATAGATCCAGCAAATAATCCCTTTCTTCGCTTCGGCATAGCCTTTAATATTGTAACTCTTCTTAAACATTGTGGGGACCGCTGGTTTCTTCGTTTTGACGAACCACTGAGCATAGCCTTCCCTCCACCTAGGCTGCTCTTCCCATTCAGTCTCATCATTTTCCATCTCATTACCCATATCGGCTTTCTCAATATCTGGGATCTCGTGTTCAACATTTTCTTCTACTATTTCACCTTCTTCAACATCATCTTCAATCACAATCTGAGCTCCAATCTTCTCAATCTCCTCAGTAGGCAGCACATCATCATCAAACATCACATCATCATCTAGCATATCATCATCTAATTCTTTCAAAGCATCAATCACATCATCTTCATCATCAACCATCACCACCTCATCACCACCAACTGCACCTGCAGACTCCCCCTGAGCTGTGAAAGTCCCAAGAGCTTGTGTAGTTCTTGGCAACTCACCACCTGCACCTTTCGATGCATTGGGATCATCGTCTCTATCATTTCTCTTCTTTGTCCTTAACTCGTCGCCTCTACAGCCTGTCAGCAATGACTGCTCTGATACCAATTGTAGGTTCCCTGGACGGATCGCACGAGATATCTCGGTCTACTCAGGTGCGTGAATCCCTGCGTAGATCGTTACGAGTATAGAACACAAACCAAACAAACACACGAATAACCGAACACACGTTATATATTATAAATCAAACACGTGACGTAATATCACCGTTACAGACTCTCGTCCTCACGTTACAACGAACTCGAACCACTGAAACGAACTTAAACAACTAAAACCAAGCCGTAGGCTAGGTATATAAATACACGACAACTTCGCCTGGCATGTTCAGGCGAAGTTGTCCATAACTTCGCTTGACTAACAAGTTCGCCTGTTAAGCGAACTTGTCAGTAACTTCGCTTAAACATACAAAACATAATTAAACATTACAGACTCGATTACAGACACTAGATCATGAACCACTGACACTATGCACCAACAGAGGCTTAGGGGAATTCTCTGAATTTGCTGGAAAATTATTGTGTGTTTGCTAGAGAGAATTCAAGGCTTCCATCTTGTGTGATCATCTTTGCAAGTAGCAATCAGCATTCATCTTAGTTTGCAATTTCTTGTTCTTAACAATGCTTTTTAAGACTACTTTGATTTTGTTTGTTTTATGCCTTATGGGCTATTACTTTTGTTACTTAGATTATGTTGAAACTTTTACTTATGTGATATTTATCTATGCATGATTTTGGCAAGTTGGTGTTCTTCAAGTTTATGACATGTTCTTGAATAGAGTTTAATGGTTGAATGCTTGTTTTAATTCCTAATCTTGTTAGTTTGATAGATGCTTAACCATAATATGTTGGAAAACTATGTGTTGAGTATTTGTTTATGAACTTAGTTTGTGTATGCACACTTTGTTTATATCACTAAGATAGGAATGATTAGTGGAAATTAACTTGGTTATGAATTTTAACAAGCATGAAACCTATCACTTGATATTGGAAAATTATATGGTGATAACATGATTCTTTGAGTTGGTTGATGTTTTCTAGAGATTAAGGCCATAATCCTTAGTTTATATTTTGCTAATTTAAAAGATTCATGTGTTTAACTAGTGTTCTTGAGCTAGTCTATTTTACATTATTTTAGGTGGTTAGTTTGTTGTTTTCATGCTAGCTTTCCTTTAATTATGAGATTAGGTGGTTTTGACAAACTTACTAACCTATGGTTATTGTCTTGAAAAACGTCCATCATGATGCTTGTTGTTAGTGTTAGGTTGCCTTGATTGGAATTTGATATTGATACTTGCTCATGATGTTTGCCATTATGATTGTCATTTTGTCACTAAGTTTAAGTGGATGCATAGTCTAAGTAGCTTTGTTTGGATTTATTGTTAGTTGTATTTTATTTGCTTTGTTATTGTTATATGTTAGTTTAGTAATTTGAAAAACCAATTTGATTGCTTGTTAGGTTAAATCAATTACAAAGATTTATTATCAAAGGTTCGCCATGTCCATGGATTGACACTCGGTTCTTACCGATACTTTGCTACAAACGATAGGTACACTTGGCTTTCGTGTGTGGTTTGGTTGTTGGTGAAAACCATTTTAAAAACCTGATTTGTGTGAAACTTTTATTTAAATTTATATATATATATATATATATATATATATATATATATATATATATATATATATATATATATATATATATATATATATATATATATATATATATATTCGCACACGTCAATGACTTAGCATGGGGGCATGTTGAATGAGACACGGGGGTGTGTTTTGGATGCCAGATTCTTACATTTTTGTCTTTTCTTGGGGGGGGGGGGGGTGTTTGACCACGGGGGTGTTCTAGGTGAGACACGACCTCGTGTCAACTTCATCAGATTTTGTCTTTTTCTTGAAAAGTTGACCACAGGGGTGTGGTATGTGAGACACGGCCCCGTGTTAGCTTCATCAGATTTTGTCTTTTCTTGGAAAGGTGACCATCAGGGGTGTGCTTCTTGAACATAGGGGTGCATTTATTTGACTGATAATAATTTCTTTATTTTTCTTCGTGCATCCACTTGTTTCTTCATTTAAGGCTAGAATAAACTTGAAAATAGAAAGTAACATAATAAGTAGTTATTTGAACTAGATATTATAGTAAATATGGTATTTTGGAGATTATTTGATGCTAAAAAGATGTATATTTTTATATACATTACACACACTCTCCACCCTCCACCTAAAACCGGATCTAGAAATAAGAGGAATGAGCAAGAACCACCAAGTATTCATTTGTCATGCATTCAAATAGAAAGATTAAGATCAAACCCATGTCCGAAACCAAATCTGAATCGACCTCAATAAGGTATATTTTAGCTAAAAAGGTTAATTTTGGTGTACGTATTTGCAAGAAGCAAGGTAGGATGATAGATCAGGTCACGATTAATGATAAACTAGCTAACTTGATAATAAATGGGTTAGTTGGCTCAGTTCGGATAAAACGAAAGGACAGGTAAACGAAGTCGGATTTGCATGAAATTTTGTATGGCAGTAGATCAAAATGAAATGTTTAATAAAATCTCGAGCTTTACAGAAATTAGGATCAGATCTGGAAGATAAACCCGATTTCGTTTAATCAGCTAAAATTTGAGAATTGCTACGGTAGTTGCGAATTGCTACTGTAGTTGCAAATTGCTACATTGTTGCGAATTGCTACAGTAGTTGTGACTTGCTACATTGTTGTGAATTTCTAGAGTAGTTACGAATTGGTACAGTGTTGTGAATTGCTATAGTGTCACGAATTGTTGTAGTAGTTGCGAATTGCTACAGTTTTGCGAATGTGTTTGCTATACATTACGATTCCCAAATCGTGGAAATCAAGAGTAGACAGCTAAGTAGTTAATTAACACTTGAATGTGTTAAACAATTAGTCATGCTCAGTTGAAGAGAGAAAATAACTATTAACTCCGAGCGTAACAGAATCAAGTTGAGTTCTAGCCCCCCTTTTTACCTTTAAATGCTTTGGGTCGTATGGATACTCAAGAAAGAAGATAAAAGATGAATGTGACATGTTTTGTATGAGAAATTAAATAGGTAAACTAATAATAAATATACTAAACACGTTTATGTGAAGTTGTATAAGTATGTGAGCAAGTCATGACGTGGACATCAGGGGGCGTCGTATTACCTTATACCTATCCACATTATAAATGCTCATGGGCAGTATGCAAGTACTTATAAGATATGCAAATGTTCCTTTTATGGATATGTATAGATGTTCCATTTATGGATGGGATAGTGTGCTTTAATGGACAGGAAAGCACGGGAAAGAACACAATAAAGGACTAAAAGCCAATACTTTGTTTAGGGAATTTGTTGTTATGTTATGCGGTCTATTTATAGATATAAGGTATTGACTGATAAAATAATATATGTGTAATATGGTCCAGTTTTTGAGACTATGGTGAGGTGGTCTAGTTATGGATACTATGGTAAGAGGGTATAGTTATGGAAACTATGTTAAGGTGATCCAACTATGGATACTATGGTAAGGTGGTCTAGTTATGGATACAATGAGAATGTGGTATAGTCATGGATACTATGAGAACGTGATCCAATAATGGATACAATGAATAGGTGGCCCAATTAGGGATACTAATTGTGGTAGTTAATAAATACGCATGTGTATGTGGTATGATTGCATGGTATGGTAGTTAATGAATGTATGCACATATGTTGTGTGTTTGTTGGTCTAGCTATGGATACTAGTAGAATAGATAGCGTTTATGAACGGCGTGCATGCTCCGGTATGCATGAAGAAGACAAGGGTAAGAACGTAAATGAATGTGTAAGAAATAAAGGTTATGCTAAATGTATCTTTGGATACAAAAGGGTCACGTGTCAATTGTTTAAATTGATCACTTATGAAAAGAAAGAAACGTTAGAACTCAGTCAGTGTGTAACTAACTTTTAGTATGCATTCAGGTGTTGTTAACGATGTAGCGAGCTTGAAGTGTATACGAGGCTATCTATATTGAAGATTTAGTTAGAAAAAGAAGTGTTTATGCGAAGGTTTTAGTTTCTTCTGCAAATTGAATGTGCTTCCGCTATCAGACTAAGCTTATGAGTAAATCCAACGTTAAAGTAAGGCTCCAGGTCTGAGGCCTTACATCCTTGGGATAACATAACCCGATGTCAGGATTACCCCTCAGATAACAAAAAAATGCGCTTCACGGCTGCCAAATGAGTCACTCAGGAACTCGATTGATATCGGGTACACAAACAGACAGCAAACATAATATCCGGTTGAGAAGCCGTCAAATACATCAAAGATCCGATCATAGCACGATAGAGAGTATGATCAACAGTATCCTCTAATTCGTTTGGTGAAAATTTATGACCCACGGAAAAGAGGAGTTGAGGGTATTTTTCTTTCAGAAATCTTAAAGCTTCTCAAAATATCATTCGCATACTTAGTCAAATGAATAAAGATTGACCGGTGAACTTGCAATCCTATAAAGAAACTTATTTCTCCCATCGAGCTCATTTCGAACTTTTTTTGCTTAATCATCTAGAACTCTTTACAAAATTTTCATTTTTGGAGCAAAAACTGATGTCATAAACATAGATCTGAACTTGAAAAAGATCTTCCGAGGATTCCTTATAGAAGAGAGTACAATCAACGGTACCCCGAGAAAATCCACGGGCAATAAGATGCTCTGCCAACATGCTGTACCAAGCTCTCGGGGCTTGATGTATACCATAAAAAAGCCTTGTTTGATCGGTAAACATGCTCTCGATAATCAGGATCTTCAAAACCAGGAGACTATTTCACATACACCTCTTCGTGAATATCACCATTCAAAAAAGCGCCCTTTATATCCATCTAGTATACTTTAAAAATTTTGAACGTGGCATAAGCAAGGAAGATTATAATGTCTTCTAATCTTGCTACCGAAGCGTATACCTCATTATAATATATTCCTTTTCTCTTATTAAAGCCTCGTACCACTAGTCATGCTTTGCTACGCACAATCACTCCTCGTTCATCTTTCTTGCATTTGAAAACCCATTTTGTAGCTATTTCTTTGTGAACGCATTTGGGTTTATCAATCGAATCCCATACACATAGACACATGAATTGTTGTGCATTATTTCCACCCAATATGTCTCTTGCAAAGCCATAGACACACTTATCGGTTCAACTTGGGAAAGAAAATACGTGAACTGAGATATACTTTGGATTCCTGACTCTATGAATTTTGCATAAACACAGTAAACCCTCTTCAGCAACATTAGCCCCTTGACTGAGTATGAACACCCGCTATCGGATCACCTATAATGTTCTCTTGAGGGCGATTAATATGTTACGAAGTGTAAGATGCTCAAGACCTTTAACATTTTCTTTCAAATTGGTGATGTTTGTTTCAGTCACTTGTTGTGTTATAGGCACAGAAGATTCACCTACACCAACCTCATTAGTAACTTGTTCTTCAGCAAATTGTTCTGAGGTAGAATATTCAAAGTCGTCAAAATCATCAGAAGTAATAGAAAAAATCTCTTATGAATCATTAAATGTTAGTGGATTCAGGCCATTTGTAGAAGATCTTGGAGTAGATACAATCTCATTTTCAAGATAAGTACAAACTAAGTCTTTGTCCAACACTTCTGTTGATGATTTGAAAGATTTAAACAAACCATCATAATCGAACATCCAATCAGGCCCCATGCCCGCGGGAGGTGTCATGATACCATTCTTCAACACATCCTGAAGAAAGATTAAAAACTTTTTTCTTATGTGAAGAATACCCATGAAAAGCTTTTTCTTTAAATTTTCCTGCTTCTCATTTTAGCATGTACAAGGACACCCAAAAGCTTCTAAAAGTTTAAGATTCGGCTTATGGTGTTGAGTAACTCATAACTCATCTTTTTATATGTTTTCCCCATTAAAACCTGATTCATAGTGTAGCACGCCGTATTCACAACTTCATTCTAGAATTGTACAGGTAATTTGGAATCTGCTAATATGGTTCTCGCCACTTCAATGATTATTCAGTTCTTTCTTTCAACAACCCCATTTTGTTGTGGCACATAGGGAGCAATATCTTTATGATAAATACCCTTTTGAATACAGAAAAACTCCATTGCTCAATTCTCGAACTTTGTGTCGTTGTCACTCCTAAATCTTTGAACTTTAGAGTGACTCAAGTTTATCAATGAGGTTGTGAATCAAACCAGCACTCTGATCTTTGTACTCATGAAAAGCACCCATGAATATCTTGACTACTCATCAGAGACTACCAAACAATAACACTTGCAACGTTCACTTGACCAAATAAACCAATATAAAGATGTTCTGGTGTAGTATCAATGGAGTTGATCAGCTTCAATGGATAATATTTCTTTTTTCTGTTTTCCCTTCTTGTATGACACACAACATCGGCCATATAAAATCCTTTAAGTGAACAACGTTCGACTAAATCATGCTTGAGTAAGTAATTCATTTTGCGAAGATGAATGTGACCCATGCGTGTGAGCCATAAGATCGACTCCTTTTCAGTGGATTTTGATACAAAACATTTTGTGTAGAAGAAGATGTGTTTTCCAAATTGAGAACATAGATATCATTAGATCAAGGAGATCTCATTACAACCATATCTTTAGCCCGGATTCAGTATCACACACTCGGTGTCAGTGAATAAAGTTGAATACTTTTTATCACAATTCTGAGATACACTCAGCAAATTTGATCAACCTTTTCATTAAATTTAACATTCTCAAAGGTGATCTTCCCATTGGACACTGTGCCCTCCTTAGTTATATGCCCACCATTGTTGCCCGCATACGCAACATAACCTCCTTCAATATTTTTCAATTCAGTTAGGATATTATTATAGTCAGTAATGGGCCGAAAACATCCACAATCTGCAATCCACCTGTGTCCAGATACACTTTTGGATTGTCCATGCACATATAGTAATCCTCAGTCCTAGGTTTTCCCACTTCTCAACTTTCTCTTTACAAAAGTTTTAACTTTTGTTCAACATGAATATTAGAAGTCTTATCATTTGAATTAACAATAGGCTTATATAAATTTAAAACTGATCGTTGTTTGTGATACGAAATAGAATGAATGATACTATTTTAAAATCAAAATCTCATTTCCAGATCAATCTTGTTTTTAATAAGAGTGATGATGTTTTTACCATTGAATATATTTGTGAGTAAGTTGAAATAGAAAAGAATGATAACATTCCATTGGAAAATCATATTTTGTGTGAACCTTAAAAACAATGATAAAATTAAGAAATCAATTAATTTTTTAAGTCTAAGAAAGTTGCTCAAACTGATAAAATGAGAAACAATCATTTAAGCATGAACCTGATTTGGTTATAACTAAGATTCATTCGAACTATAGACTACATAGACTAAAGGGGTCTTATGTGATTTATGATGATGAAATAAGACCGTTATCGCACAACAAACCTGAGCTCATTGAGTAAGCTTACAATGTCTCAAAGGCCCCTTCTTATGATTATGATGCACCAACAATACCAGTTGGAGGTGTTAAAAGATCTATGGTGAAAACCCAAATATTTAAAACACCTGTTTTATTTCAACAAAATAAATTTGTAAAATCCACTGTTTTGGGAGTGTTGAAGAATTTTGAAAACTGTTCAAACCTTGATATTATTAAATAGAAAATTATGGTGTGAAAGGTCATGTCACTGAAAATTATGAAACTAGGGTAAATCATAATGCCAAACTAGTCAAATTATTTCGAGAAGGGAACCTTTAGTGAAACCATATTAGGTTAAGCAGGTTTGTAATATGAGTGATTGCAAACAAGTTAGGTCAATTAAACTTGTTTATAAAGAAATCAAGAAGGTTAGTGTGTCACAAGTTAAGCCCAAGCTTGAGCTTGTTAAACCTGTTGGCCAAACTTCAAAGAGTATAAGTAACAATAGTGCACTTATGTTTATTGAAAAGGTTCAAGCGGTATCCGTTCAACAAAAAATGATCAAAAACTCAAACATTACTTTGACTTTTAGACCGTTCCAACTAATTCAACAAAAGGCAAATCAAAACGTTGTGTGTTGCGTGTTGTAGGTAATTATGTTAATTGGTTATCACACAAGATCGTGTTTTAAATTTATAAAAATAATTTTTACTAGGACTAGACCACACACAAATAGGCAAGTGTACCTATCGTATACTTAGAATGGTATTTGTAAGAACCAAGTATCGATCCATGGACACAAATAGTTTCTAATGATGAATCTTTATTTTAAATTGACCGGAGATAATAATCATTTAAAGATGGTTTTTAAACTATTTATTTTTAACTTAAAGTATATAAAATAGGTAAAAAGGAGATAAGTTTTTAGACGAGAAAATCAATAATTAAAGGTTACCATTTAAATCAAGAATCCACTCCATTCTTACTTGATGACTATCCTAATGAATATGCAATTATCTTGCTTTAATAATATATGTTAGAGTAACCCCTTATTTCTAAGTGAATTACCCTATGGCAAAGAAGAAAGTAGAATGCATATCTTTATGTCTACCACAAAAATGTCAATTTAAGTAAGCAAGTAGTTTGGATGAAGTATAAAGATTAACACAAGGACATATGTTTTGGATAAAACATCAAGTTATTATTTTTACCATTTCTAGTTTCGAAGGGCATGACTGAATCATGAATGAGTATTAATCATCAATCTTGAAGTAATTAATTATAATGACAAAACATATCTCATCAAAGGATAATTGCAAGATAATCGTGTACTTCACAAAAACTAACTCACATATTCAATATAATCATCAATTAGAACAAACCTTCTTCATAGATTTTTTATGGTAAATGGAGGTTTAACTCATAATGAGCATAATAATGAACATCAAAGAAGATGAATATACAAACACATGATTAAACGAGAAAAATCTAACCAATATAGATGAATCCTCCTTCTTCAATGGTGATAGATGATTATGATGGATGATGATGATAGCCTCCAAGCCTTCTAACTCTCCAATGGATCTTCAACTTCAGTGAAAAATGAGTATTTTTAAGTGAGAACCTGTCCTAAACCTTTCCAAGCACACTTGAAACAATGCAACATGCACTCCTATTTATAGGCTATCTGGAGAGTCAGGCACACCCCTATGCTTGGTGAGGCACGCCCCCGTGTCCAGTTGCCCAGGCGCATTAAATGTTCTGTCAGATCGTGCTAACTCACCACGGGGGGCGTGCTTGGGGAGGCACAGCCCCATGTTTTGGTGTCATATATATATATATATATATATATATATATATATATATATATATATATATATATATATATATATTGTCTTTTCTGAAAGGTGACCACGGGAGTGTGCTTCCTGAGGCACGGCCCCGTGTCCCACTGGCATCAGATTTTGTCTTTTTCGTCAAATTTTTGTCTTTTCTTGCATAGAGAAACATGGGGTGTGATGCTTGCAACATGGGGGTGTGTTAAGCTGTTTTCATTGATTTTCTTTGTTTTTCTTTGGGTTTTTCACTTATTTCTTCGTTCGAGGCTAGAATATAACTGAAAATAGAAATTAACATAATAAGTAGTTATTTGAACTAGATAATATAATAAAAGATGCAGTTTTAGAGATTATTTGATGCTTAAAATATGTATATTTATATACATCATCAATCTAGAAAGTGTCAGTCTTGGAAACAAGGTATGACCTTAAAACTTACTAGTATTAATGGGATAATTGACATACCTATGATAGAGGTTGGTGTTTGCATTAGAGTTTGCTTGAGGCCAAGCAAAAGATAAATGTGGAGATGTGATGGTCGGGTATTTTGTATGCACATTCGTGTGTTAATTGTGTAATTTAATTGAGTTTATTGTTAGAACTTTTGTACTTCATACATGCATTTATATTTCAGATCATTGATCATTAAAGATGCTAAATTGGAGACTTGTATGAGCATGGAATGATATCTTGAGAAGATCAGAGCAAGATTTGAAGTCTTGGGAAGTGTTATAAGGATTCCCGGAAGAGTTTGTATGAGAAATCATATGTCGGTGCTAAAAATAAACAAGATGGGTGGATAGCAAAACGTCAAGAAGTAAAACAAGCATACCTTGGGCTAGAAAATGAGTTAAGAGACCCATAATATATGAATTTTGGGTTTCGCAATGAGAGGAGTCCAAAAATGAAGTTATCTTTGGTCGCTTATCATGGCGGAATCAGTATATGTCCATCGCGATACACGATAGACATACAAACGTGAAAAAATGGGTTTTTACCTATATCTTCTATTTTACGAAACCTAATCAATTATCACGACTTCCGGTCGCTATTAGACGATTTTGGGTAAATTACAGAGCTACCGGTAATCTCTTGATAATTGAAGATCTAATGAAGACGGTGAGCGGCTAATTTTTCAAGCCATGCTCGGGATGTAGAGTATTGTATATTTGATAATTTTTCTCATGTGATTATGAACAACTAATTGTAATTGTCTGTTATTGATCTATGAGCATTGATGTTTGGTATAATTTTGCATTCAGTCGGTTTAGGTTTATTTTAATCAGAATGATTAGTTTGCCGGTTGTTGTGATACTTGTTAATAGGCTTGTTTTGATTAGTTTGAATATGATGAAGCATGTAGTTTCCCTTAGTTGAGTCACACTGACAGGGACTGTTTGATAACCAGTGTCGTGTGTTAGCGATTGTGGACGCCTAATGTTTAATTAGTTAACCAACCTGATTTGATTATTGGCAATTAATCTGTTAAATGAATTAGATTACTGTTTTGTTGCATGCTTGAACCCCGTGTGTGATTTGATTTTGTGAACTATTTGAACTTTAAAATAATTACCCTTTTGATATTAAAAACTAAATCATTTCTAGTGTGATCAATACTGTTAATAGCTACTTCATAATTTTAGAATTTGATTACATGTTAAACTGACCACATAATCCTCGTGGATACGATAACTGACTTACCTAGCTACTTAGGTTAATTAGGTTTTTGCATGACTTGAACGACGGTCATCAGTATCTTCTTTGCATACAAGCTTTTAACTTTTTTTATTAAATGGTGGTGTTCATGATTTTTGGTTTTAGATTGTGAATAACTAGATTTTCACCCGGCACGTTGCGCCGGGGCAATTGATAAAACCTCAATGTTAAAACCTAGGTGTTGGTAAAACCCGAGGGTTGGTATAGCTAGAGTGTTACGTCGGTGAGTTGACGCGAATTCAGTTAGCATTATTTACGTTCTTTATAGACACCATTGGTAAAACCTTAGCGTCCAAAAAAATATATTCGTCAAATTAACGTATAAAAAATAAATAGTTAAAATGTCATTTGTTTGGTCAGTAAACCCGGGCAGCGATAAAACCCACGCGTTGTCGGTCCCGGGCATTGAGGCAGTAACCGAAACGAATTTAGTTGATTTTGACTACATTTGTTACTGTACCGGAGCTAAAAAAAGGGGGAAATATAAAAAATTGGGTGGACCAATGGGGTGTTGTCAATCGGTAAACTCGGGCATTGGTAAAACCGAGCGTTGAGACGTTGAGTCTAGGCGAATTCGATCGGTTTTCATCATGTTTGTTATGATATCAGAATTAAAACAAACAAAAGAAAAAAATAAAATTATCATTCGGTCAGCTTTCGTTATGTTTGTTACGATACAAAAACGGCCAAAAAAACAAAAAAAACAAAATACTGTGGACCGGCACCAAACTTTTCATTTATATCTATTAGATAATTACTGAACATGATGTAAGCTATTTAAATGCTATAGGAGGATATACCGTCAGCTTTATACCTTGAGTTTCTTAACTTGCTTTTGGAAATCTAGCAATGCATCGTTTAGGTATGGCACTTGGTCCTTCTAATATTAGAAAATGAGAACATCTTTTTATGAAAAGAACAAGTATGCAATTCGTCAATTTATGTCCTTTTTTTCCCTAGACCAATTAGTTTTCGTTTTTAAAACTCTATTTATTTACTCTTAACGACTTGAATAACAAAGATCAGCATTATGCATTATATGTAAATTTTATGTTAGACCAGACAAACATTTTGTAACCTACTATCAAGGGTTTGTTTGTTTCTTATAGAACCTATTTTAGTTTGGGTTTGTATGTTGCGGTATTCATAGTTAAAAACAGAGACCGAGTGAAACTACAAATTTTCGATTAAGAGGGTAAACTTATAAATTAAATTACAAATGTTATAAACAAAGAATTAATATTTAGGGATTTTTGAAACTTCTTACATGTAATTGTTATTTTCATATTTGTGTAATGTGCAATTTATTCTAACATATAATGTATCTTTAAATAAAGAGAGAATTCCACGAATGGTCTATGTGGTTTGAGCCAAATTTTATGCAGCATCCCTAATGTTTAAAACTTGCATGTTTGTCCCTAATCACCAACTTTGGTCTCATTGTTAGTCTAAAAAGATAACCCAGCTAACTTTTGGTTTTAAATGTTGCACGTGAAGGGGTAGTTTTGTTCATTTAATTCTATCATCTTTCTCTCTCTCCCATTATTTTCTATCATTCTTTTTTTATTTCAAAAATTACACAAGCTTGAGATAAAGTTCATATTTTATAATGATGTTCTTTTATAGTGTTGTTAATTATTGTGGCCAAATATCAATTAAATGGCCATATACGAGAATTGATGCTCAAGTTTTGGAGTATATAAGAGTCCATATCAGGCTTGTTTTCATGTAGGTTATATTAAAAAGAAGTACAGCTATTAATTTAATGGCAGTTAAATCTTGGTTATAATATGTTTAGATATAAGTCTTGGTTACTGAAGCATTTTGGTTGGATAACAGATCTATGGTTTGAAATCCGGTTGAGTTGATTCCATAAAACCACCCATGATAGTTAGGACACAGCAGGCATAATCACATAATGTCAAATTACATAATTGCATAGTAATCAATATATGTTAAACATTCGGTATATTTCTTAACAATGAATCATCTTTGATTTTGAGATTAAAAGATCTAGTCTTGAGGTTTGAGGTCGAGGCTTAGTGTGAAAAAGAGTCTTTGTTATATAAAAGGAAAGAAAGAAATATGAAAGAATTAAATGTACCAAACTACCCCTCACATGCAACATTTAACACCAAAAGTTAACTGGGTTATCTTTTTGGACCAATAATGAAACCAAAGTTAGTGGTTAAGGACCATGCATGCAAGTTTTAAACTTTAGGGACCATGCATAAAATTTGACTCAGACCACATAGACCCTTCGTGGAATTCTTTCTTAAATAAAATCTTAAAACATATTATTTTGTATTTCACTTTGTGTAGTTGTTCGACTAAATTTATTTACTTCAACCCGCGTTGAACAATAGTAACAAACTTTGAGTGTGTGTGTGTATAAGGGAGGGATATTTTGAGAACATTGTTGAGTTTTAAGAACTTAAGAATTTAATTCTTGACCACACATTTAATTAAATATATTAGATTATGTGGTTGAGATTAAATGTGATTAATATTTAAGTGGGAGAGAGAATAAAGATGTACAGTGATTACGCTAATTTAAATGTCTGTTACACCTATGAAAAAGTCGAATCGGTGCGTAAAAAATTCTGTAATTTTTTTACGTATGTGACCTACTTAAAAACTTCTAATTAAAAGAAAACTCATATTTATAGAGAAAACTTAAAAACTTCTAATTAATTATTTTTAATAAAAATAAAAAAAATACTTTCATTTTTTTTTCTTTCATCCTTCTTATATTTTGCCACTATTCACTGGAAAAAAAATAAGAAAAGAATAATAAAAAAATAAAAATAAAAAGTTGATATAGTACACATATGTAATACAGCGCAATGTTGTTGTATATATTTGTGTAATTCGGTGTATTTTAAATGTTCAATAGTGTTTAATTGCATATATTCAATAGTGTGTATTGTATAAGTGCAATAGTGTTGTATTACATGTAAAAAAATATAAAAAAAATAAATAAAAGTCGATGCAGTGCATGTGTGCGTTAGTGTGATTTCAGATATCCGCACTAGTGTGTATTTGTGCAATAGTCTTATTTATTGCATTATACAATAGTGTGTATCAAATATGTGCAATAGTGTTGTATTATATGCAATACAACACTCTTCCGTATATGCAATACACACTATTGCATATATACACAACATCGACAAGTTTTTTTTTTTTGGTTTTTTTGTAACAATAACGACATATAAGAAGAATTACAGAAAAAAACTACAAAATATTTTTTAAAAAGTTAAAAATAATTACTTATGAATTTTTAAGTTTTCACTTAATCACACCCCTATATTGTTGCATTTAATACAAAGCATCAAAAAAAATTGTTTTGTAATTTTTTTACATTTGTTTAACTTTTAAACATATTTTTCAGAATTGATAAAATGTAATTTTACTTTTATAGTTTTTATTAACTTTAATTGTGAAACTAAAGGTTCAAACTTTAATTACAAACACATTCTTGAGAATGAGTTTTTTAAGTTTCTTCAACTTAAGTGGGGTTTTATTTATCCTAACGTGTGTTTGTGTGTGTGTGTGTGTGTGTATATATATATGGTTAGGTTAAAATAAAAACCCACTTGAGTTGTGAAAACTCTAGAAACCAATTCTCAACCACATGTTTTTAATTAAAGTTTAAATCTTGTGGTACATAATTAAAGTTAATAAAAAATGTAAACATATATATAACATTTTCTCTCTCCTGAAAACATATATAAAAATTAGTGACCTTGATTAATGTGACCACAACTTGGCTTCTAGATCAGGTAATAATCTATTCTTCCTTTTGGTTTGATTAGTTTTAGTTACCCCTGGTGCGGTGTGGTTGAAATTATAGTTCATCATTTGGGGAAATGAATGATGATACTTCGGTGCTGGTGTTACCAACGGTGGTTATTGACGATGTGGGTGGGTGGATGGTGGTGGTGGAGGTGCAGGTGGCTTTTTGGTTGGTGTTGTTATGGTTCTTTTTGGAGATCATGAGGTGGTGGTATGGAGCCACAACTTTTAAAAAAATGCCACATATGATTGCCACATCAGAAAAACATGCCACATCAGCAAAAAAAAACTAACTGAGTTAGGGTTCGTTAACAAGTTGGGAGTATTAACAAGTTGGGAGTGGTGGGAGACAAATTGTTAGTTGGGAGTACTATCGTCAAATGAGTGAAAGTTGGGAGTATTAAAAACCAATAATCCATATATAAACCCTAGTTATGTTTGTTTTTAATTGTCATTCTCGTTTTCAAGTTAGGAAGGGCAAACCATTAAGTTTCTTGTTCTTGATTGATGATCATTATCGGCTTGGGATTTTTATCGGTTCCACAGTGTTCTAGGTTAAACAATGGTGGGCCTACCGAATGATTGAAAAACTTACAAAATCCAACTAAGGGTAGTTATGTGAATTTTTATTTAGTCCAAAACTAAGTGATTTTTTCAAAAAAAAAAAAAAAAAAAAAAAAAAAAACTCATACGACCAGAAATATTCTTCTTTTTGGGTAGGCAAGAGGGAAGCACACTTATGTGGACCTTATAGGAGTGTCCCTTCTTGTTTGGCTCAGAAACAATGGGTTTATTTGTCAGGCTCCAAACCCGGGCACCTTACTAACAGTTTGAATTACACAAACTATCAGGACCATTAACTAGTTCCATGATACAAACAATCTCGGATAAGAACAAACACACAAAACAGTAATTGTGAAGACCCCTAAAAATAGCTAGCATAATAAGCTATAATTAGTAAGATATTAGAACAGTAAATGACAGAAGATCAATAAACACAAAAGATTTCCATTGCATTAATTGATAATCAATGAGGTACAAGGAAATATTAGGGCTTGAAGGAATGTTGGCTCTTAATACAATAAAGTGTGCAGAGGACTAGGTCAGGTGTGCCCAAAGTTGTCAAAATGTGACAACATTTAATTTATAGGTCACCTAAAATTCCTTCCAGAAACCCAAATGATTAGCTAAAACATAATAAAAATACAGGTGTAAAAGGTCTTTGAGCGAACTTCTTCATGACGAGCATGGCTCCTTTGACCTTGTAATCTTTGAGTGTGCTCCTGATTTTACTTCGAGCAGACCAACACTTAGAATATTTGCAGTGTTCAAATATTACTCTCAAGAAAGATTCATCTTCACAAACCAAACTTTGCTCTCATATGCTTCTACGAGCAAGAATGTTCTTGCTTGAATCACTTCAGTCTTGACTTAGTTTTATTTAAGCAGCCCAAGTATACTTAAGTATTGTAGGCTTGCTCGAGATTGAATCAAGCTGAGACTAATACTTAGAATATCTTCATAGACACCCTACTAGCATACTTGTGATTTTTTTTTATTATTAACCCTGCTCGACCCACTATGTTGCTTGGGAACTCAGTTTAACCAAAGTATCTTCACAGGTTTGCTCTGTAGCAGACCATGCTTGATAAAGACCAATCCTTTCTCATGAAGTAGAGTATGCTCAAACTCAACACTTAGAAGATTCATGAAATCTATCATGCTTGGATAAGGATATCTTGCTCAAGTAAGTGTTTTCCATGATCGAACTGCATTAGCTTGCTCAGA
This sequence comes from Bidens hawaiensis, assembly GCF_021521415.1. Lineage (NCBI taxonomy): Eukaryota > Viridiplantae > Streptophyta > Magnoliopsida > Asterales > Asteraceae > Bidens > Bidens hawaiensis. The sequence continues at coordinate 14,909 of NW_027497722.1, read as the reverse complement.
ATCCATACTTAGCCAAATATGGAGGTTGAGAAGATTTCAATCATTCCTTTTGACCAAACATAAACACAGCTTAATAATCAGAGTTTATTAAAACTTTCGCGAAATATCATTACAATTACATAAATTTTCTCTCTAAAACAACTCTTCGGATGCCAACACTGTGTGGATAGCCCTGCATGCACTCCAAGCTCCTTACTTTCTTTAATCAACCACTTACGGGTATATTAAAAGTCAGCTACGCTAAGTGAGTACTAGTTTACGACTCCACTTGATACCTCTTTCGCTCATTCTTCACTTTTAGCATACTCATATATATTAAATAATACAACTTACACATCTTACAATATACACCAACTTGACATTTCACTTGCACCGTAAGTACGTAAAAGGCTTGCTCTTTTCTTATACTTACGGCCTAACACACAAAAGCACGTAGAGGCTTGCCCTCACTAACACTTATGTCACATAGCTTATACGCAAAAGCACACCTCCCCTCACTAGCACTTACATCACAAAAATTATACACGAAAGCACGTAGAGGCTTTCCCTCACTAGTACTTACACCACACAACTTATACCCGAAAGCACGTAGAGGTTTGCCCTCACTTTTACTTACGCCACACAACTTATACACGAAAGCACGTAGAGGTTTGCCCTCACTAGTACTTACGCCATGCACTTATTCATGCAAACATATAGAGGCTTAATCCTCACTAATGTTCATGTCACACATCGTCTACGTCGTACGCAAAGCTAGAGGGATTAGCCATCCTAACTTACAAGTATCACACGTAGGGCTCGTAGCTCATGCTTGCTTCTTTTTCACATTCTAGTGCGTATAAGATATGCATATACTTACATACTTCATCTCATACACACTCATATATATATAGAGAGAGAGAGAGGATTTGAGAACTATGAGAACCATTTTGGACCACAAAAAAACCCAAAAATAAAAAAAATCATAAAACAAAAAAAAAACACAAAAATAAAAAAAAGTAATAAAACCAAAGTTCTTATTTATCATCCCGGTTTCTAAAAAAAGACGTAAAAAAAATTCTCGGTTTAGCTAAATTATACATATACATATATGTATAATATGTACATATATGTACACACATATTTTTTTCCTATACATATATGTATAATTTAAGGTAAATGATAATGTACATATGTGTACATTACATAACTAGAGATTTAAATGAAAGTATACATATATGTATAGGTATAATACGAATTAAAAAGAAAAAAAAATCGGTTTTTTTTTTATTATACATATATGTATAATATGTACACACATGTTTTTTCCTATATACATATGTATAATTTAAGGTAAATGATAATGTACATATGTGTATATTACATAACTAGAGATTAAATGAAAGTATACATATGTGTATAGGTATAATACGAATTAAAAAGAAAAAAAAATTAGGTTTTTTTTAATGAAACCGGAATGAAATATAAGAATTTTGGTTTTTTTACTTTTTCAAAATTTTTGGTTTTGTTTGTTTTATAATTTTTTAATATTTTTTAAGAGGGTTTTTTTAGTTGTCCAAAATGGTTCTCAAAGTTATCAATTTGCTAATGGTTCTCTTAGGATCCTTACCCTATATATATACACATATATGAGTGTGTATGAGATGAAGTATGTAAGTATATATATATATAGGAATATTGGCCTCATATAATCCCAACTATAGCCCATTGGCAAATATAAGGACCAACAATCAAAATGGCAAAATATAATCCCAACTACGCATGTGGGTGGAAAATTAACGGGAAGGTAACCTTCCGTTAATTTTTGTGACATGGCGGCTGAGTTGTGTCATAACCTGCTGACGGTGCTGCTGACGGGGATTAATTAAAAAAATTTCTGTTAATTTATTATTTAACAACTTCCCGTTAATTTTCCACCCACATGCGTAGTTGGGATTATAATTTGCCATTTCGATAGTTGGTCCTTATATTTGCCAATGGGCCATAGTTTGGAAGTTAACTTCCCGTTAATTTTCCACCCACATGCGTAGTTGGGATTATAATTTGCCATTTCGATAGTTGGTCCTTATATTTGCCAATGGGCCATAGTTGGGATTATATGAGGCCAATACTCCTTTATATATAGATTTATACTATCTATTTCTTAATATTTGTTTAACTATTTTGTCTTTCATATATATATAGTTTTATTTTCAAAATTGTTAAATTCTCTTGTTTTCTTATTTATTTTTGTTGAAGCTATATAGATGTTATTTTTATATTTTTAAAAATATAGAAACTATTAAGTAGTTTAGTTTTTGAAATTGATTTGTTCACTAAATCATTATTTAACTTTACGATAAAATAAATCAATTAAAGTTTTTTCGATTCATGAATGACATGATTTTGTTATGTGATTATTATTTAGTTTGGTTTATCCTTTTATAGTGTGACCCAGTCCAACCCGACCCAACCCGCGCTGAACTTACCCAACAAAAAAAAAGGAATATTGGCCTCATATAATCCCAACTATGGCCCATTAACAAATATAAGGACCAACTATCGAAATAGAAAAATATAATCCCAACTACGCATGTGGGTGGAAAATTAACGGGAAGTTAACCTTCCGTTAATTTTTGTGACATGGCGGCTGAGTTGTCTCATAACCTGCTGACGGGGCTATTAATTAAAAAAAAAATCCTAAAACACCTAGATAATGACATGGACTTTGAAGATTAAAACATGTTGAACTTATAATGGTTAATTAGTTTCTATTAATTAACATTTCAACTTATTAACTCATTACCAAACCCTAGGTCCACCTTACATGTAATTCACCAGACACCTTCGACTACATCATCATCGGCGGCGGCACCGCCGGCTGTCCCTTAGTCGCCACCTTATCCTCATTCTCCCGCCAAATCTTTCACCTCCGACGAAAACGTCCCCAGCGCCGGTCTCGGCAAATGGTGCCGTGGTGTTGGGCCGCCGGGAATTTGAAGTTGCCTGTCGCCGGTCTCGGATCTCCGTTCAATGGCACTTAAACCCAAATCTAGTTGCCCCAACATTGAACCACCACCTCCATACAACCCTAGATCTTGGAACAGAACATCGGGGGTGTTTGATTTGATAACTATGGTGGTTATCTTGTCACCGAAAACCTGTAACTTCGGTGCTCTTTGACGCCGGAAACCAGCAACTCCAGTGCTCTTTGACACACATAGCTCAAGTTGTTAATTGATTGATTGATTATTGGTAATGTGTTCACAGGGTTTTGTAATTTGGGGAAAGTTATCAAATGAGAAGATAAAGATTTGGTTTTGGAGTGTGTACTGGAAAGGGTGTGAGGGATGGTTGATTTGAATTTTTTTTTTTAATTAATAGCCTCGTCAGCATCCCCTCCAGCAACCCATCAGCAGGTTATGAGACAACTCAGCCGCCACGTCACAAAAACTAACAAAAAGTTAACTTCCCGTTAATTTTCCACCCACATGGTTACTTGGGATTATAATTTTCCATTTCGATAGTTGGTCCTTATATTTGCCAATAGCCCATAGTTGGGATTATACGAGGTCAATATATATAGCAACTTTGAGCTATGTGTGTCAAAGAGCACCGAAGTTGCAGGTTTCCGGTGACAAAATAACCACCATAGTTATCGAATCGAACACCCCCGATGTTCTGTTCCAAGATCTAGGGTTGTATGGAGGTGGTGGTTCAATGTTGGGGCAACTAGATTTGGGTTTATGTGCCATTGAACGGAGATCTAAGACCGGCGGCGACAGGCGACTTCAAATTCCCGGCGGCCCAACACCACGGCACCATTTGCCGAGACCGGCGCTGGGGACGTTTTCGTTGGAGGTGAAAGATTTGGCTGGAGAATGAGGATAAGGTGGCGACTAAGGGACAGCCGGCGGTGCCGCCGCCGATGATGATGTAGTCGAAGGTGTCTGGTGAATTTCATGTAAGGTGGACCTAGGGTTTGGTAATGAGTTAATAAGTTGAAATGTTAATTAATAGAAACTAATTAACCATTATAAGTTCAACATGTTTTAATCTTCAAAGTCCATGTCATTATCTAGGTGTTTTAAGAATTTTTTTTTAATTAATAGGCCCGTCAGCAGGTTATGAGACAACTCAGCCGCCACGTCACAAAAACTAACGGAAAGTTAACTCCCTGTTAATTTTCCACCCACATGCGTAGTTGTGATTATAATTTGCCATTTCGATAGTTGGTCCTTATATTTGCCAATGGGCCATAGTTGGGATTATATGAGGCCAATATTCCTTTTGAATATATGCATATAGTTGTGTATTATACGACTTCACATATTGTGCTAGATTGGGCAATTTTTGTGGCATTAGGTTTAATGGAAATTTGTTAAACACCGTATTAAATATGGCAAAATGGGTGGTTCAGGTCAAGTGGCGGGTCAGACTTGGTTTGGTCAAATGGGTTCGCATAAAAATGAGTACAAGTCAAAATGGGTCACTTTTAAAAATCAATTTTGCTCATGTCAAGACGGGCCACTTAAAAAAAGAAATTAGTTCGGGTCAAAACAGGCTGATCAAATTGGGTGTCGTGTCAAAACGGATTCGAGTAAATTGAGTTTGGTATGAAAATGGGCTACTTAAAGAAAAATCAATTTGGTTCGCATCAAAGCTGGCCACTTAAAAAAATCAAATTGGTTCAGGTCAAGTTGGTCCACTTAAAAAATCAAATTGGTTTGGGTCAAATGTGGCCACTTAAAACTTAATTTGGTTCGGGTCAAATCGGGCAGTTTAAAAAAAAAAGTCATTGGTTTAGGTCTAAACAGGCCACTTAAAAAACAATTTGGTTCGGATCAAAACGGGCTGCTTTGAAAAAAGATCACGTTCGTTCTAGCCAAAATGGATTAGAGTTGATTCAAACATGTTGTATCTGATTCCTTTTATAATGTTTAAAGATCAGGTTAATCGCCACTGGATTGGCACGCAAAAGAATCATGATTGGGGCTGCACATGGTTTATTATATCTACACGAGCAATGTGATCCGAAAACGTTGATCAACGTGTGGTGGTTGACTGTGGCCTAGATAAACTCCTTGTATAGCTATTGTTCTAGAATACGAACTCTTTTTGACTTTTTATGGTCAAAAAGTAACTTTAGCAGCTGCTTAATTTGATGTAGATCATAAATTGATATTACAGTATTGAGGTAACCTAAATTAATGTAGTCGTCACATTACCGTGTTATTATTCCTGTCCATCGGACGGGTAAAGTACTAGTTTTAGATATATTACTAATGTTAAAATATTGAAATACTATTAAATTGTTTGATTTATATTGATAAAAGAATGAAAATCATCAAGATGATTTTGCACATATATACTTTCAGCAGTAGCGGCTCTAAGAATTCATGTGCCCCGGCCGAGAAAAAATATGCTCCTTAAGCCTTAAAACCTAAATAATGTAAACTAATTCTTTTAAAACGACGATTAAAGTTATAGCAATAGGCATAGCATTTAGCAAAATCATGGTATTAGAATGAGTTTATGGCGTACCAAATAGTAATAAACATAAGATTTCGGGTATTTTATAAATATATATACAGAATATTGGGGATTTTTTTAAAGTTTTTGTGCCCCCAAGAAAAAGGGCCCCGGCTGGAAGCCCATATTGCACCCTCAGAGCCTCCCCCGACTTTCAGGATAGCAAGCGGTTCTAAGAATTCATGTGCCCCGGCCAGAAAAAATATGCTCCTTAAGCCTTAAAACCTAAATAATGTAAACTAATTCTTTTAAAACGACGATTAAAGTTATAGCAATAGGCATAGCATTTAGCAAAATTATGGTATTAGAATGAGTTTATGGCGTACCAAATAGTAATAAACATAAGATTTCGGGTATTTTATAAATATATATACAGAATATTGGGGATTTTTTTAAAGTTTTTGTGCCCCCAAGAAAAAGGGCCCCGGCTGGAAGCCCACATTACACCCTCAGAGCCTCCCCCGACTTTCAGGATAGCAAACTCAACAATCATTTATTTTCTACAACTTAGACACCTGCAGACAGTAGTTTGCATTTTTTTTCTTCTGCAGTTTTGACCTGCAGGAATTTATTGACCAAATTGTTGACTAACTTACTTTATATGTTTTGCTAGTAAAACATATGCTACATATTTAGATTTTGAGTTTTAATTTTTCGTTTAAAATTGAAACGGAAATGAATATGATTTTCAGTTTGACTGAGACGGATATGTTGGGTCATGTGTATCGTTTGTTTATTATTCTTTAAGTAAAAAGAGAAAATGAGGTGATGAGTGGTTGTCACTCGCAGCTCGAACTGGGAGATCATTTAGGTATATTGAGTTTGTTAGTAGCCATAGATTTATTGTTTAAACTGATTATTAATTGAATTTATTAGCACACATGTTCTGAAATTTGTGACCCAACAAAAAATGACAATGTGGAAGGATGGAGACCAAATGACAGGAAACATATTTGAAAATTTTACTAGCTGCTTAATTGTACCAGTAAATTTTGACACTTTATAAACTTCTATTAAAATATTCATTTTTCGTATTATCCCCCAGTGCCTCATTGTAACTAGCTTGTGTATGTCATGAACAAGCGTCACAAGCAGGGGCGGACCCACATAATATAGATTACGGTCTCGGGACATCAATATTTTTAAAAAAATTACTAGAAGCGGTATATTAAATTTTGGAAGGACCCCATAAAAATTAAAACTTGGAACCCATATTAATAATGTTGAACTGGTTTAGTGGAAAGTCCCTCGCTTTTTTATTTAAAGGTCCCGAGTTCGACCTTTACCAGCTACACCTAGTTTTATTTTTCTGTTTTTTTTTTAAGTTTTTAAGTCATATTCAATGTTAGTGTAGTTAGGTTTATAAACTCAGATGCAGCCATTCCAGCACTTAGTCACGCACTCACGTCTTCTCTTTGTGAATTTCCGGCCAGCCTCGGCCGCTCCTCTCCTTTCCAGCCATCCCCTGTTCCTCTCGGCCATCTTCCACAGCTTCACTCCTCTCAGCTCCCCTCTGAATTTGTCTCAAACAATGGTAATTTTAGGGCTAATATAATATATTGATTGATTTTATATTGGTAATTGTATGTTGTGTACTTGTATAATCATATTGTTGTTAGATTGTGATTTAGTTATGCAAGGATTGTTGAAAAGAAAGTTTTAAGCCATCATCTTCTTCTAGTAATGCTTATAAGAAAATTGATTTGGATCCCTCCAAATGAAAATCAATTATATCTTATCATGTTGACAAAAGAGATGAAATTATACGAACGATGCTCGCATTTGTTATATCAAAATAGAGCTAGTTGCATTCGTTTTCAAAACATGAAAAGTCACATGGAACAACTTTAAGAGTTTGTAATTATTTCTCGTTTCAAATGAAATATATATATATGTGTGTGTGTGTTTTATTATGATATTGTTTTTTATTATGTTATTTGCCTCGACCCGACCCGACCCAAACAACGACCGGCCCGAAAATTTTAACACCGAAAAAATAGGACCCCATTGTCCAAAAATCCTGGGTCCGTCACTGGTCACAAGCCACATTTTCCTAACTCCTAACGCCTCTCTGTATCGGAAATTCATGTATTGCAATGCTACATTGTCACTAATATAGTACAAATACTCCATGTCACTAAACTATTAAACTAGAGAGGATTTACTTTTAAATATTTTCAACTTAGCATACAGCAAGAAGGCGTGAAGAGTGACGACCAACACAAGGTTTTAGAGTGTTTTCATCACAGCTATAAAGTGCACTTAAACTATTGTGTTTGGCTACAGTCCCGACCATATCTACTATCTTAATTGCATTATGGAGTAAATTGTTGAGTCATTAACAAGCCAGGGCTAATCATTACACAAAGCCAGGCCTAGATTCCATTCTTTTCTATATGTACATATATGATAATGAGCCGCGTTCTCATCTTTTGATAAGTTGAAAACGCACCGCACCGCCTCGATCACTTGGTCCATATATACATGACTTTTCTTTCAAATTAACCAGTGGTGGAGACAGCTCTTGTGTAGCTAAAAGGTTGGTAATCCGCTTATCCTGTGTAGACTGGTAAGGACGCATGTAAGATGATAGTAGATGGTGTTGGAAGTTTGGGTATATTTGTGTGAATGAATGCCTTAAAAATGGAAGTGGTGCATTTCATAACTGATAGTCAATGACATTAATGATCATTAAACAGTAATGATTATTATTTTCTGCTTCATTGCACTAATGATGACCATTATTATGATAATTACTAAGTATTATTATGCACTAATGGTTAATAATAAGTTATAAGTTTTATTGTTATAAAACTAGATGAAATGCTTCAGTTTATATAACCAGAAAAACACACAACTCTATCATCCTCTCAGCTGCAACATCATTGCGGTTTCGTTTCAGACAAGTGATCAAGTCCGGCAGTATGCTACTGCTTCGAACCTGAGTACCTTGGGAACAGACCGCGAATCTGTTTAAGGGAATTGTGTCAAACACAAGCCCGGTTCACCGTTATCATTTATTGTTTCTATTTTATTGTTTCCAGTTCTAATACAGGATTATCCAACAAACTTAAACAGATTACTAATTGTTCATGTGTCTTTCGTTTCAGACAGACAGAATGGAATCCTAGCTATGATCACTTTCGTTTCAGACAGCCATCATCGTTGCTTCTGTTGTGACACAACCAGTTTGATTGCACCACTACCTAGTGCAGTTACGTCTCATGCTGAGAAACCGGAAAAATTCACCTGTGTGAATTTTTAAACAGTGGCAGTAAAAGATGTTCTTTATCTGATCGCGTTGAACCTAGCGAGGTTCTTGACTGAAACCGTTCCCCATGTTGATGAAGGGGAATGGATGCTCATTCGGTGAGCGCAGTTCAGGCTTGGAATCATTCCGAGTTCTTGTGCCGGAATTATATTTTGAATGGTATGGTGGATGCACTGTACAATGTTTATTGCAAGTCCAAGACTGCCAAAGAATTTGGGAGTCTTTGGATCGCAAATACAAAACATTAGATGCCGGTTCTAAAAGTTCATGGTGGCTAAGTTCATAATCTCCAAACTCATTAACATACTCTCTATATCACCAAATTAATTTGTCTAAGCTCGTTTTCCGGCCATTGTAGTTCACCATCATTCCGGCATGGTTACGGGTAATTATTATATGCTTTTGATATCTTTTAGTCGTCTATTAAAACCCTAACTCAATTTAAGCAAACATGGAACCAATGAACGAATTGAAATCTAGGGTTTGTTAATGGAGAAGATGAACAAGCATATGTGTTTATATATATTTATTCTCGTTATGTTAACAATAATCAAGTTGGTCAGGTGGTTGAGTCTATGCATTGCGGTCATGAAGACCCGGGTTCAAACCTGGGTCACTGCATGTCTTTGTTATTTTTTTTAAAACCATTTATATTAATTATTATAAACCATATATATATTTATAAATCATTTTAAATCGAATAAAATTATATTTAATCACTTAAAATCAATGATAAATTTATACCTCCTTAAACTAATTGTGTTCCGAATCCTCGTTAATATATATATATATATATATATGTATGAATAAGTGTTACGTATAAAAAATAATTGATTTTTAATAAGGTTTTAATCTAAAATAATATATTTATTATAATCTTGTTAATTACTGTATTAAAAGTATATTTATGAAAGATCAAGTTTTATATGAGTATTATTATTTATTAATTATTCTTTGTTATTTTCAATATTTAATTTAAAACAAAACCTTTTCTAATAGTGAAAGATAGATGTAAATCCATTAAATGTAACTTTGGGTTAAAATAACTAACTAAAATAAATCTCTTGTATAATCTATGGAAAAATTGTAAATACTTAGTTATTTAAGTATTTTGTTTATAATAATAAATTTATTAAAAGATATGCTATGTATTATAAAATTGATAAATGATATTGATAATAAGTCTAAGGAATATTTACACTTTAGTAAGAATATACTCGATCATTAATTCCTAAGTCTCTATTTAGTTTTAGGTTCGTTGTTGGATTTATATTAATTCACTATTTAATTAGGATTCTTGTCGGTAATTTTCGAGGGGTGTAATTATCGTTTCTTGTCGTTATCATTCTCGTTTGGCTTAATCAATCAGGTGAGTTTTATCATTCCCCTATTTTACTCTATTTTCATAAACGTTTTGGGGACATATGCGTATATCATACTATACATAAATATCTATATATACATACGTATCAAAAATAGCAAACGTGTTAATGTGTGTGATTAACCAAATCTACTTGTTATGTGCTTACTTGTTTATGTGCGCATTCATGCTCTGAGAGGTCCCGCATATCCCCATGTATTGGGTTCTCATTCTATTGACCACCACCCGATTCGCTTGGCAACGGTCTTATTCTATTTATTTGCTCATGGTTGATTTACCGGGGCCCCATTCGCTTGGCAATGGTTTAATCGACAATCTATTTGCTTATGATTTGATTTCATTACCGCATTTATTACGTTTTGCTTATTTATTATATTAACATTATTTTTGGTGTCAAAATTGGTGATAAACTCACTCAACATATTTGTTAACAAAACTCCATTTTCTACGCATATGCAAGTTGCTTGAGTTGAAGGATGGACACTTAGAAAGACCTTAGGGTTATATTGAAGACAAACTTGAATTTAAATTATTGTACTTATTTATTTGAATGATTTTGTTGTATTTGATTTTTGTGTGTATTATTTGAATAAAATAATTAAATAGATATTGTCATTTATAATTATGATAGTATCTTCGAGCTGTGAGCAATCGGATCACGCCCCGGCATTTCTGCCTTAGGTTGGGGTGTGACAGCTTTGGCCTTGCATCTTTCCAGTTTGTTATGACCAAGTTATTGCTCAACCTTTTCCAAACAATTCTGCTATCAAATTTGGAACATTGTAAACAACCATGTTTTTGATGCTTCGGAATGGATTTTGATAAAGAAAAATTATGAACCACTTGTGGTATGATAAATACAATTGGTCATGTATCGTCAAAATCCTAATGTTTCTTGAATCAAAATAAATAAAGTAAACGAAAACTTCAAGAATGTAAGAACTTGTTAAGGTGTGACCGTTAAGGGTCATATTGCAACCTTATGTTCTTTTTCTCCTCCATCCTATAACCATAGTGTATAAATTAGGTAGAATCATAAACATAATTATGATGGTCTTAGAACCATTATAAAAATAAGAAGAAACAAAGACAATAAGCATCAACAAGAACAAAACTTTATGCCTACCTTGTGATCTTGAGATGAACAAACACAAAAAAATATAACTTAAAAACTCCATTAGAAGAATTATAAAAATGAGAAGAAGAAGAAGAAGAAGAAGAAGAAGAAGAAAAAGAAGAAGAAGAAGAATGAGCAAAAGAAAAGAATGAAAATGAGTGGGTATTTATAGTTGTGATTAAAAAGAGGTTAATAGGTAAGTCTTGGAGAGAAAGCCGTGTTTGAAATATGCTAGAAAGAAGTTTTTCTTTTAAATAAAAGATGTCAAATAAAATACTTATAATAAAAATTAATTTAAGATGACCATAATTAATTATATAATTAATTATATTACATGTTCAAATATTAATCTAGGCATGCCCGGTTCATCGTGTCAAATTAATGATTACACGTGTAAAGAATGAAATGAACATAGATTCAAGTATTTGCACATATGAAAATAAGGTTAATACTTGAAATGAATAATTTATGATTTAATAATAATAATAATAACAATAATAATAATAATAATATAGCACTGAAATCGGTGTTGTAACTTAACAAATACAAATCAATGATAAACATCATAAAACATAATTTAAAACGGATTGTGTTTTCGGGTTTGAAAAATAGCAAATGTTACAGCATTCCCTACTTTTGGGAATTTCGTCCCTAAATAAAAGAAAACTACGACAAAAGTCGTTAAAAAACTTTTAATTTCTTTTATATAAATAAATTAAGATGGAATAAAATGAAACATTTAGCATAACACAGAACTTCAAGTGGCCTAAAAAACACTGTAAACGAAAATATGGCAAGGACACTTATATACAGGATGTACCAGCGGCTCATTCACCATGCCCTTATCATATCACATTTGCCCCTTTGTCTAAAACACCCTCGGTTCTAGGTTATGACACACAATCGTACGTACTTATGATTTTCATGCGAGGACTCAGATAATTATGTGTCGACCCATAATTGCATTTATCGTTGAATGTTTCACATAATCCGTCCCATTGTATGGGTTATAAAAGCAATAGTGAACTTAATAGTTATCAATTATTAAAAATATATTTTTGTGTAAAAATAACTAACTAATGGACTTTATTGAACTTAATAAATTAATAAAAAACCATAATATTGTCATGAATATATGGACATTATCAACAATAATACCGTAAACAAACTTTCAAGTTCAAAGTAAAAAAGTCATTGTTACAAAAGTCAACAGCCAATCTTGAAATGAGAATAACCGTTAAAGTTTAAGAATACAGAATGAATTCCTTAGGGTTAAGAATGTAAATTTGAACATGACATGACTACACAAAATTTTAGACAAATTGAGTTTAGGTAGATGAGAAAAGTTATGACTTAACACAATTGGGATAAAAATTATGCATGCGGCTTTTATTAGTTAGTATGATAAAAAAAACGTCCAAAGCCCATGGTTTTAATAAGAAAGAAATGCTCATGGTAACCGGTCATAGGTCGCTAGATTGAGTAATAAATTTGCGTTTGAATTGGAGAATAATGAAGATAGTTATAAAATAATAGAGGGTCCCTACCTTGCATAGTTAAACAAAATAAAATGGGGAGCGGTGGGATTAGGTGCATAAAGATAATGATAGAATATTAAACTTGAGATAAATAGTCTTGAGAATTTGAATTAAGCATAAGAAGTTCAAAAACGGATAGCTAAGAAGCCGCCACAAGTCGTTTAAACTGAAAGAAAATAAAAGGAAAAGTTGGAATTGATGACGGTCTTCAGGTAACTTAAATCCTTAGTTGTGGTTGACTGGAACATTTGGCCTTGTGCATCTTGGAGGGTTGGATATTAATGAAGATGATCCATCGGGCTTGGCTGGGTTTGAATAACTTGAATAGGTTGGGTTTGAATGGGTTGCATGGATGAGGTTTGATTGAAATGGGTTCGATGGATTTGGGCTTGCGGTTCTTGAGTTGGAATGGACATAAGCTTGGCTCGCGTATATAGGTCTAGGGCATATATTGCCAAGATGAATTTAACCACCACAACTGTAGCGAGTTCGATATGTCGAGAATGATCGGGTAAAGGGTTGAGTAAAAGTTGGAGCAATGGTTTGAGTCATAGATGGGTTGAGTTGGGATCGCATGGGTTCACGACATGGTGTGATGATATGGTCATAATGGCTACAATGGTAAGATAGTTGGAGGGTGAAACTTGTAGGTACTACACAAAGGGAACGGTCCGGTGTACAACTTCTTGTTGGGTTGGGTTTGAGGTCTATGAGTTGTGGTTTGAGTTGGTTAAGGCACAATTCTTCATTTCTTGGTGAGGGTGGCGGAAAAGTGTGATGGCATCAAGGAGAGTATAGGGATCGCGACTCAAGACGGAGTCTCGAATTTGCATTAGCGGGAAGGAGATGTATCTATTGATGGTTAAAGGGGAGTGACCCATTGAGGAACTAGAAAGCTTAGTTCATGCGATCAATTATTGTAGGTGGTGAATTGTTTGTGTTATGTGGTGTGTGACGTGGCATTTAAATCCATTTTAATATATTATACTTACTTTTAAAGTATATTCTTTCAATTATATTTAGATTGATATATATATATATATATATATATATATATATAATATTCATATTATTCATATAAGATAGAAACGGGGAGAAGTGGGTGCTGGTGGGCAGGTGGCGATGTTGCGTGGTGTTGGTTCTGTAGTGGTGTGCGGACGGAGGATAGCGATCGGGGATGGTGGCGGTGGCTGGAGATGGTGGTGGTTGTCAGAGATGGTAGCGCCGACCTGAGATGTTAGAAGTAGCCAGGAAGGGTTGGATTAAGTCTTCATAATGATAATATAAATTATGAATATATCATATATCTATATAAATATAATAATCAAAATAGTATAATCTTATAATTTTAATCTATTTGAATGTCACGTCACAGAAAAAAGTAACTTCTTGTTACGTAATTGCCATATCATATGTCACATTAGAAAAAATAAACAGAGTTAACAATCTTATGGTTAGTCGGACAAATTAAACGATCAAAAGTTAGGTTAAGGCATCCCAACTCCCCCTTCCTTTTATTATTATTATTATTATTATTATTATTGTTCCAGCAGCAGCCGGCAATGAGTTACTTCCGTCGGACGATCGGTCATTTCCACCGCAACCACAAATGAAACGGTAATGATTTACCTTTCCCCTGTTTCCCTTTAGGCTTACGCTTACATTCTTCTTCAAATGCTGATCATCATCCAGCTCTTTAACCACATGTGTCTTGCTGGAGTTCCTGTTGATCGATACGTACTGCAATCCGGTCTTGCTGTCGGTTGTCTCGCACCAATCACCCTCCTAGCCTCTTGCTTCAGGCGATCTGTTGTGCCAAATGTCTTCATATTCAGTATACTCTTAGATGGCCTAATCCTAGAAGATAGGATTCTCGAGATTGTTCAAGAAGCTCTTCAACCACAATGTTTGCCAACCCAATGCTGTTACATTTAACACAATGATTAGGCTGATGGATGAAAAAGGCATTAAGCCTAATGTTGTTGCCTATAATACCATCATTGATAGTCTTTGCAAGGACAAGTTGATAGATGATGCTTTCAAGCTTTTCAACGAAATGGTATTTGACAAAGGCATTCTACCGGATGTCAT